>NW_027518886.1:0-153461 GCF_043159265.1 Tasmannia lanceolata | reverse complement strand
AAATACTCACTTAAGGGCTGACCATCTTGCCGAGTTGTAAAGATTTTCTCATATAATTCATAGATCCTGAAGATATTTCTGTCATTAGAGTACCAACTTTGTACTCTTTCCCAAACACCCTTAGCAGTCTCCATAGAGATGCAATTAGCACTAATGTGTGTTTCCATACTATTCCACAACCACGACATAACCACATAATTTTCTTGTTCTCAATCAACATATTTTGGATCTGTTTTAAGGGGAGGATCTGCTAAGATATACTTTAACTTTCCTTTTGCACCAAGGAACACTTTCATAGCTTGTTTCCACAACAAATAATTTTTTCCATTAAGCTTAATTGAAGTACCTTGGAGATTAACTCCATCATTAGTAACAGTCACAATTTAGGTCACTTTGTTCTCACTAGATTCTGCCATATATCATCCCTTGTACAATATTACTCTTCAAAAGGCACACCAAACAGCCCTTAATACAAATAACGAATGGTTGTCGATCCCATAATAATTAGCACGTGCATCACAAATCACATAGAAGCATAAATGCTATACCACAATATATAGCTATAATCTCAACATAAACACAATCAAGATGCACCAAATATATGCACGAAGGAGGAGGAACCTGAAATACAAGGTAAAAACCCAAGAGGGGGGTGAATTGGCTAATTTAAAATTTTGGGGCTTAATTAAGTGGATTATTAAAATCAAGTTACAATTAAGCCTTAACAAGTCTAACCCTTTATCAATCAATAAATATAATGTAGGATGGGGATTAGATATTACTTTATGCTTATATACTTTAACCCTTGTTCAATGAAACATAAACACAAGTAAAGGGTAGAGATTACCAACCACCAAAGTGCAAAGAGAAGGAGAAGAGAAAGCATCCACAAGGCACAAGTTTTATAGTGGTTCGGTCACAACTTGACCTACTCCACTCTTCCAAGTTTTCCTCCTTGGGATTCTCCACTAAACCAATAAGATTCTTCAACGGGCGAATCTCAAAGCCGTACACCAACTTGTCCTTCAAAGGGATCACACCCTTTCTGCACGAAGCCTTGCGAGGGCACACTCCCTCTTACAATGATTCACCTTTTGCAGCGGGCTGAATTGGAGGCCCTCAATCAAGAACAAATAAAAATGTAAATTAAACTCTCTCTTGCCTCCTGATAGGCTGATTACAACTTTGAAAGCTCACAAACTCTCCAAGGAATAGATACAAATGTAAAGCCTATGGAGATCTTCTTAATAGAATGTAAAAATCCAAGTTCAAAGAGGTTTAACCTTTCATATAAAAGTTTAGATTCAATAAGGTAAAATTTTATCTTGTAAAAGGTTGTTTAGAAAGGTTTAGATAGTGTATATATAGCCCACAAGGAAATATGACCGTTTGGGGGTAAAACTGTAAAATACATGGTTGAAAAAGTCAACCTACGCAAGCCCCAACGGCTCTATTTCTATGTCGCCGCGGTCGACCGAGGCACGGCGGATGCTCGCCCTTATCTAGCTTTCAATTTGAATTTCAAATTTCATACCAGCGCGGTCGACCGGCTCTATGGCGGTCACCCGGTGAAGGCAATATGTTTGAATAGAAATTCAGCTCAAAAACACAATCGTGGTCGACCGGACCTATGGCGGTCGACCTCCAAGCCCAACCTGGATATTTTCTGGATTTTCAGAAAACATATCGGCGGTCGCCCGGCTTACCCCGGTCGATGGGTCGATAAATTTCGAGATGCCCTGGAATTCCAGGTAGCATCCCGCTGTCGCCTGGCATATCTCGGTCGACCGGCCCTGAGTAAAATTTTATTTTTAACTTTAAAATCTAAGGGCTTTGGGCTTTGGTCTTTGGGCTTAAGTCCTAGGTTTTCAAACACATTTTTGGGTTTGTGTATGGTTTTCAATGATATCAAAATTTAAGTATGAAAACCATTTTGAAAACCTATTGACAGTGCATTTAAACATAAAATCAAGAGGACTCCAAACTACATTCTAAAGTGTATACCATTGAGTCTTCTTGGAATGTCTTTGCTCTTTGCACTTCCTTGGACTTCTTTGGCTTGAGAGAACAACTTGAACTTTGTCTTCACTCTAGTGACTTGTCCTCCAATCTTCAATGCATGTTGAGGTGCATGAGGTGTCACCATGGCATGTTCAGCTCGAAGCTCCTTCTTGACACTTGCTGGGGAACTTGTGGGATCTTCATGTTAAGCTCCTTAACTTGATCATCTCCAAATGGTGATGACTCCAATGTAGGTGCAAGCTCATTGCTCCTTGCTTTCTCGATCAAAAAGCTATGTGTTGAGTTGAGTTGTGTAATGGCGACTATGACATGAAATTCTTGTATATGACACAACACCTCAAGGCAACATATTAGTCCATAAAAGCTAATCAATTTAGTTTGCTAGCATCAAAACAAGAAGGTAAGGTGAATGATTAACCCATGGGAACCCTTGGGCTTACATTCTCCCCATTTTTTATGATGGCAAATAAATTGATTAGGGAGAAACGAGATATAAAACAAATAGATGAGTATGCATGATATCATATACATAATAGAGCATAACTCCCCCTCACTATATGCACAAATATAATAATGACTGTAAAACATATGGTGCATATACAATTGGACTACCTAATCAATTCCCAAAATTCTCCCCCTTTTGGCAATAGTAAAAAGGTAGGGATATACAAGTGAAAGTGCAAGTGGGGTGTCAAGATGAATAATAACTTGTCTAAGCTATGTGCCTTGTATATGATATACCATTCAAGCTCTAGGAATGCTTATCAAAGTGAAAACAAAAGTGAAATGCATGATAGGCCATATATATATATGTATATGAAAATCCGATGTAAGGGGGTCCCAAGTTATACTAGAATGGCAACACAATGAGGAGGGAGAATATGGTTGTTTTAAGAAATAGAATCTACCAATTTAAAACCTTTAAACCGATTTTAAGATTAAGAGATCAAGAATCAATATTCAAGCATACAAGTTAAATCTAATGGTGCAATGCAAATTAAAAGAGCAAAGAGATAGAAAGAGTGCACCCTAGATTTAAAGTGGTTCGGTCCTCAAATCCAAGGCCTACTCCACTCCACCAACCAAACCCGTTGATGGCTTCACTATTTGATCTTCTTAACCTTGGCGAAGATCGAATGCCAATTACAATAGCTTTAACTTTGGTGGCTATCCTCACCCCAATAGCTTTAACCTTGGTGGCTATCCTCACCACGGAGAATGGGCTACGCTTCTCCGAATACTCGCCCTAATACAACACTCGAAGGTTGAAAGAAAGAAATGAAAAATCCCTCACAAGGGTTACAAATTGGATGTACAAATTTGAGCCTATGATCCAAATCCTAAAGATGGTGATGAGAGGCACAATTGAGGTTTGATTCACTCTTGGATATTCAAATGAAGTTTTAGAGTGTTAGGATTCATTGTTTGTATGTTTAGAAAACCCATATTTATAGGAAAAACAAAATATGACCGTTCAGTGGCATTACGGTAATTTCTGGAAAAACACCAACGGATATAAATCTAGCCGTTATTAGTGTTCTCGGAGTTCCGAGAATATGTCTCGGAGTTCCGAGAAAAAATCTCGGAGTTCCGGGAATTCTAACAGAAGATGAAAATGTCTACTGGACCATTTCTCGGAGTTCCGAGAATTCTCGGAGTTCCAAGAAAAACTCTCGGAGTTCCGAGAAGCCTATGCAGAGCAGATTTTCAATTCTGTTTTGGGCTTCCAGTTCTCAACCATGATGGGATTGCTATGAGGGTTCCAAGGTGTTGGAACTCCACAAATACAATCACTTGTTTATTTAGGGTGTGTGAGATTAACTTAATTATGCCTCTAAAAGCCTAATCTAGGTTTGGATCAAATACATTCTAAAAGACAAAAATTGGTCTTCAATATGAATTTCTTCATGTCTTCAAGTCTTCATGACTTCTTGCTTGATGACTTTGGCCTTCCAATTGGTGGTCCAATGTGAGCTTCTTGGCCTTCAATCCAAGCATCCTTGATCTTACTTTATCATAATCTACAACTTAGACATTCAAACACATTAGTGATAAAAGATCACTTGTGTATTGGAATCATCAAAATAAGATGGGAATGCCAAAGTGAAAACCATTGGGCTTACAATCTCCCCCTTTTTTATGATGACAAGCACAAGAGATTTACAAATCAAAGCATATACTCTTTTCACATTTTTCTTACTCTAGAGTCTTTACTCTAGATTCTTCTCCCCCTTTGTCATCAACAAAAAGAAGGGGTAAGAAAAACAAAGGGTTTAAAATTTACAATTTTAAAGCTCCCCCTTTTTCAAAGAAAAATTCAATTTTAACTCCCCCTAGTTAAAATAATTTTATAATACAAGAGGGGTTATCAAAAAACCATACAAATGAAATATATTCAATTTTAAGTTCAAAAACCCCTAATCTACACAATATGAATAACATCATATGGGGGTCTTGGGAACCCAAGATTTCTTGGTCCCACATCTAGCCCTACTCTTGGATGCACATTGGAATTGGTAATGACCATTCATTCCACAAAAATGGCATCTAACAAGAGGGTTAGATACACTAGTCCTATCATGAGAAGCATGTTGAGGTCTAAGACTAGTTTTACTTAGGATTATGTCAATAATTTTATTTCCATTTAAAAATCCATGTAAACATAATCTAAGTCTTTCATTTTCATTATGAAGATGGGATGTTTGAACTAAAAGCTCATTTCCTTCATCTTCATAAGAATTGGAGGAGCTTGCCATATTTTGAAGTTTTAAAAGTTGGCAAGTTTTCTCATCCAAACTACCCTTAAGGGTATCAATCTCAAGTTTATGATTTGCAAGATTAACTTGTTCTTGAGATATGGAAGAAGATAAATCTCTTTTCAAAAAATCAAGTTCTTTTTCTAATTTTAAAATGGATTTTTTAAGAACTTTGTTTTTGGAAATTTGGGTATGCAAGGTTTCACACAATTCATCATAAGGTATGCTATCACTTTTACTACTAGATGAAGAATATGAGGGGTTAGAGTTTACCTCAACTTCATGGGTGAATGTCATGAAGCAAAGATCATCCTTTTTATTTTCTTCCTCTTCACTTGAGCTTTTGCCCGATGTGCTTAACGCATCCCAACCGGCGGCAAGAGCCTTATGCTTCTTCCAATCCTTCTTACCCTTGTACTTAGAGGAAGTTGATTTTAGAAGTGGACAATCCGGTCTTTTGTGTCCAATCTTCTTGCAATTGAAGCATCTTAAGGCTCCATCAACATCACTTTCTTCTTTCTTTTTCTTATCTTTCTTATGCTTCTTTCTCCACAAGCTCTTGAATCTTCGTAAAGCTTCTTCTTCGTCACTATCCGCTTCACTTGATGAGTCTTCCTTGGAAGCCTTGAGTGCTAGGGATCTAAATTCCCTCTCCTTCTCCTTTGGCTTCTTTTCCTCTTGTCGGCTAGTAAGGAACATCTCATGGGTGATGAGAGATCCTACAAGCTCCTCTATGGTTAGCGTCTTGAGATTTTTTTACTCTTGAATCGCGGTCACCTTTGGATCCCAATGTGGAGGAAGAGACCTAAGTAACTTACTTACAAGCTCATCAGTAGGATAAGATTTACCAAGATTAGCCAGTTCGTTAGAAATAATAGAAAAACGAGTATACATTTCCGAAATACTCTCGTTTGGACTCATTCTAAACATTTCATACTTGCTCTTTAACAAGTTTATTTTGGAATCCTTGACTTGTGATGTTCCCTCATGGGTAGTCGCAAGGGTATCCCAAATAGTCTTGGCGGAATCAAAAAGAGCAACTCGATTAAACTCCTCGGTAGCTAAGGCACAAAACAAGGAATTTATTGCTTTGTAGTTCAAATTAGCTTGCCTTTTCTCTACCACATTCCATTCTTCAAATGGTTTGGAAGGTACATTGTATCCATTTTCAACAATGTACCAAAGTTCCACATCTATCGAAAGAAGATAGATGCGCATCCTTGTTTTCCAATGTCCATAGTTTGACCCATTGAAGAAAGGAGGTCTAGTTGTGGAATGGCCTTCCGGAAGTCCGGTTCCAATTTGGTGTGCCATTTCACAATTAGAAGTTGCTAAATAAAATCTTTCCCTAGTTAGATTTTTGAAATAACTTTCACAAAAATTTTAAAATCTTTTAAGAGCCAAGGCTCTGATACCAAGTGAAAATCCGATGTAGGGGGGTCCCAAGTTATACTAGAATGGCAACACATTGAGGAGGGAGAATATGGTTGTTTTAAGAAATAGAATCTACCAATTTAAAACCTTTAAACCGATTTTAAGATTAAGAGATCAAGAATCAATATTCAAGCATACAAGTTAAATCTAATGGTGCAATGCAAATTAAAAGAGCAAAGAGATAGAAAGAGTGCACCCGAGATTTAAAGTGGTTCGGTCCTCAAATCCGAGGCCTACTCCACTCCACCAACAAAACCCGTTGATGGCTTCACTATTTGATCTTCTTAACCTTGGCGAAGATCGAATGCCAATTACAATAGCTTTAACTTTGGTGGCTATCCTCACCCCAATAGCTTTAACCTTGGTGGCTATCCTCACCACGGAGAATGGGCTACGCTTCTCCGAATACTCGCCCTAATACAACACTCGAAGGTTGAAAGAAAGAAATGAAAAATCCCTCACAAGGGTTACAAATTGGATGTACAAATTTGAGCCTATGATCCAAATCCTAAAGATGGTGATGAGAGGCACAATTGAGGTTTGATTCACTCTTGGATATTCAAATGAAGTTTTAGAGTGTTAGGATTCATTGTTTGTATGTTTAGAAAACCCATATTTATAGGAAAAACAAAATATGACCGTTCAGTGGCATTACGGTAATTTCTGGAAAAACACCAACGGATATAAATCTAGCCGTTATTAGTGTTCTCGGAGTTCCGAGAAAAAATCTCGGAGTTCCGGGAATTCTAACAGAAGATGAAAATGTCTACTGGACCATTTCTCGGAGTTCCGAGAATAATTCTCGGAGTTCCGAGAAAAACTCTCGGAGTTCCGAGAAGCCTATGCAGAGCAGATTTTCAATTCTGTTTTGGGCTTCCAGTTCTCAACCATGATGGGATTGCTATGAGGGTTCCAAGGTGTTGGAACTCCACAAATACAATCACTTGTTTATTTAGGGTGTGTGAGATTAACTTAATTATGCCTCTAAAAGCCTAATCTAGGTTTGGATCAAATACATTCTAAAAGACAAAAATTGGTCTTCAATATGAATTTCTTCATGTCTTCAAGTCTTCATGACTTCTTGCTTGATGACTTTGGCCTTCCAATTGGTGGTCCAATGTGAGCTTCTTGGCCTTCAATCCAAGCATCCTTGATCTTACTTTATCATAATCTACAACTTAGACATTCAAACACATTAGTGATAAAAGATCACTTGTGTATTGGAATCATCAAAATAAGATGGGAATGCCAAGGTGAAAACCATTGGGCTTACAGTATATAATTAAATTATTTCCATGTTAAGCACAAGAATAGGGGCAATAGACCTTGTGAGCACATCACAATGATCTATAGAGGCATGAAGATATAACCATTTGTCTCCCCCTTTGAATTTGTCATTGGCCCTAGGTGAAACCTATGTTGTAGGGCATGACAGGGCAACATGATTTGAATACTTTGGCTTCATTTGCAACTTTTTGAAGAAGATAAGTATCTACCTGAGTAAAGATATGCTCAGATCTATGACCTAACCTTTCAAGTTCACACGTTGCATTATGTAGGGGTTTTCTTGTCATAGGGCAGACAAGTCTCTTCCTGAGCATGATGCTCAGAACTATAAAATAACTTTTGAGTTTAAGTTGTTTGGCCCTAAATAGTTATACATTTGCAAGTGAAAGCTCCCCCTGACTATGTGCATCTAGTCTAAACGTAAGAGTTCTAAGCACATAGGCCCTATGATTTGAATGTAATCACCTCTAACCCAATCAACAGATGCTCCATTCACAAGATAATCACAATTTGAATGTGAAAGGATGATTATTAGACAACACACAACGATGAATAGAGCACAATCTAATAATCACATGGATACAAAAGGTCAAGAGTGAAATGGAAAGTATACATCCATGGCAACCAAAAGATCATGTATATATATAGGAAACATAACCGTCCATATACATGAGCCAATAGATGGAAGAGACACACCCTCTTCACATCATGCCAAAACATCATCAGAGATACATGAATGGGTGTGAAAGACATGTACTAAACACCACAACAATAGATACATTCAGACAATCTCTGAGTCATGAATCAAAATAAAACATAAAAAAGCCCCTTACTGGGCACAGAACATCCATCGCCAACCATAAATCCCACACTGGGCATCTAAACAACAATATCCACAAGCCCATCTAGGGCAACATCCACAGCAATCATAAAGCCCATACTAGGCATATACATCCAGACATAAAAGTCCACATCAGGCATAAACGACATCCATGAAGAGAGAAAAATATAAACATAGTCCAAAAGCACACACTGGGCAAGAAGAATGACTGAAAAAAGATGATCAAGCAGTAAAAAGGATGTAATCAACTACAACTGCTGCCGAGAAGGTACTGGTCATCTGTCACTTCTGAGGAGGACGCTGATGCTCACTAGATAGAGACCGGGAGGTGTAGTATCTGGTGGTCTGACTCCTCTGATAAGCTTGCATCATCTCCCTATACTGCGAGACCGGGAGGTGTAGTATCTGGTGGCCTGACTCCTCTGATAAGCTTGCATCATCTCCCTATGCTGCCTCGACATAAGTTCCATAAGTCTCGCATGATCTGAGGCTCTCTGACTCTCTACAGTTATAAAGGCAGTAGAGAGGGTATCAAACCCAGTCGTGAGGGTGACCATGCCAGATTTCAATGATGCGATATCTCTAGCAAGAATCTCTTAAGAACCAGTGGTAGGGGACTGACGTTGCTGAGCCTGTGCCTGCTCATGTGCTCTACTCTGCTCCTGCATCAAGGCCACTCGTTCAGCTTCATCTACAGCCTCTTCTATGTCCTCTTGTGTAACCCCACTATGACCACCTACTCCTGGTATAAGAATTCTCATAAGGGTAACGGTCGAGTGGTTGAGTGGAGGATCAGGGTTTGTTGAAAATCCTTTTTCCAAATTGATCTTATGGAGTCTTAGGAGCTTAGTAATTTGCATCCCATAAGGTAGGCCACCATGTCCTCTCTTGACTGCCTCATCCATATAACCAAACATGATGAAGCCTAAATGTAATTGGATCTTTTTCATAATGCAATGGATTATGAGGGCTTCAAAGGGTTTCACTGCATCAAAATTTCCTGCTCAAGGGGTGATGTTGCATGCAACAATTTTATGAATCACCCTAGCCGCATCATTCATTTTACTAGCCTGGATGTTTAACTTATCCTTTGGAGGAGGAACACCTAATGTCCCATATACCTCTTGTCTTGGAAAGTAATTTTCTATTTCGTCTTTCTCCCAAAAGAAAATCATTTTTCCTGCATTAGGTATATTAAGCCAAGCACAGAAATTCTTCAAATTTAACCCAAATTTGTCTCCTTGAAGGTGGGTATTCATAACTATTCCTTAATGGAAAATATCCAAATTGGGATAAAAATACCTAACTATCTCAGGATAGACTGGAGCACTATAGACTAGAAAGAAGCACCAACCTTGGAATTCAAAAAGTGATAGAAGATTAAATTTGTCAAAGTCTTGGAAAATAATTTTTCACCCCGAGATGACGACTCAGTCTATGAAGATCCTTGGCTTGCTTGTTGAAGAAGTGTTCGGTGGGGAACACTTCTTCCGGCGCGGTTCTAACTCGCTTGCCCTTTTGTGCGATTGATTTTCTTGAAGTCGACATTCTAGAGTTGGGATTTTGAGAGAAAATGGAGGAATCAAGCTGAAACAAAAGGATTTAGTGGAAGATGATGGAGAAAGGATGAAGATTGAAAAACATAGAAGACTAAGGATTTGTGAAAGAAATAGCAAGAGAAAAAGAGAAGAAATGGTATGGAAAGATTATATGAATGAAGACAAGGAAAAAGATGAGAAAATGAGAAGTAGAGGAAGAGGGATGGATCAAAACTCACTTGAATGCCTTAATCTTGATTATCTTCAACCGAAAATGGCTTCGGAGCAAAGAGGGAAGAAAATCCTAAGAGAGAAAGAAACGGCGGAAGTGAAAAAATCGATTCGCGGACGCCCTTTAAAACACAATTTTCGACCGTCGCGGTCGACCGGGCTATCGCGGTCGCCCGCCGCAACCCGCTTGTCCCTTTTTATTTTTCATTTTACGACCATCCGCGGTCGCCCGCCGCGACTAACCAGTTTCTTTTTATTTTTGTCCAGGTTGCCTTCCGCGGTCGCCTGCCAAGGTTCGGTCAACCGCCACACCCCTGTTTTCTATTTCTTGATATTTTTCAAGAGATTTTTCGGACAAATCAATTTTCTCCTATTTTTCTCGCATTTATGGGATTGTAATGAACATGTAAGCTCGATTCCTAGGCTATGTGAGGACATCTAAAAATTCATTTCTATTTTTCTAACATTTAAGCTTAAGATAATGGGTGGACATGTGTTTTCAATGAAGTTCTTTTTTGATGTGTTTTTGATGAAGTTTGCTAGAAACAAAATGTGACACTTGTTAGATCTATGTCTAGCAATATTTGACATGTTAGCTCATCTAGTTGTGGATGCTAAGTGCATATGTGTGTGTTTTTGCACTTGGATTTTTTTAAAAGATTTTCAAAATAGCACAAAATATAGTCTAATGAGAATACAAAAGTGGTTTACTTTTAGACTATAGCATGGGAATGATGTGATCATTAAGTAAATAAGAGCAAGGATACAACTTTTAATAATCAAGTACAAGTATATGTATCCAAGTTCATTGATTGAAATGATATATCATTTAAGCACATGTGATCTAGATACAAAGAATGCAATATTGAAATAGTATCTAGAGAGAATTCATATGATATAGCAATTGAAGCACAACCCATTTAACCAAAGTGTTCAATGAAGAGTTTGAATGGGTGATTTTAGAACCCAAATTACTTTGGTTCCAACCAAGTTTGTGTGTGGAAGTGAGTCTTTTCTTATCCACACAAACCTGTTTAATTTCACAAATCTAAGCTTGCACCTAGATTTGTGATGCCCTAATCTACCACAATATGAACATGAATAAGCATAGGTAGATGAAGAGCAACTAGAACCACAAGAGTACACATGAGAACATGTATGTTTATCTTTATCTTCTTGTAATCTTTGGTTCTTTATAGAGAGTTCTTTATTAGCTAGTTTAATCTCATTTAATTGACTTTCAAAGCAATTTGTTTGTTGAGATAAATTAGCTTTTAATTTTTCTTCATTTTTACAAACAAGTTTGAATTTTTCATTTAGATCATTGTTTGTGTTTTCAAGGCTTTCTTTTTCTTTTCCCAAGATAGTACACTTTTTAATTAAGTCATCATTCTTATTTATCAAGATTTTGCTCAAATGACAATTTTTTATTTCCTTCCAAGCATTCATTAACTTCCGATTTCAAATTTTTAATTTATTTTTTCAAATCGAAAATTGAATGTTTGAAAGAATTTTCCTTTACAAAAGATTTTTGTAGAGTCTCTTTTTGTTCAAAAACAATATTTTTATCATTTGAAGAGAGACTACTATTTTTCTCATAAAAGTTTTCAAGTTTAGTCCAAATATCTTTTGTATTTGTACATGATGAAATTTTCTCAAAATCATTAGGACATAGTCCACAACATATTCTAATCATAGCTTTTGAATTTAATAAAAATAATTTTGCATCATTTTTTGTGCGTTTCCTTGGAATAGAAAATCCCCTTTCAATGACATATAAGATGTCAAAGTCTATGGATTTGAGATAGGCAAGGATTTTTATTTTCCAAGCTCTAAAATTCGTTCCATCAAAATATGGAGGAATTAGAGCGGATTGGCCTAGCTCGAAATCCATTTGGATTGTCACGGATCTTTCTCTTGTAGATTTTTGAATTTAAAAATCTCTTTAAGAGCTAAGCTCTGATACCAAATGAAATACAAGGTAACAACCCAAGAGGGAAAGTGAATTAGCTAATTAAAAATTTTGGGGCTTAATTAAGTGGATTATTAAAATTAATTTACCAATTAAGCCTTAACAAGTCTAACCCTTTATCAATCAATAAATATAATGTAGGATAGGGATTAGATATTACTTTATGCTTATATACTCTAACCCTTGTTCAATGAAACATAAACACAAGTAAAGGGTAAAGATTACCAACCACCAAAGTGCAAAGAGAAGGAGAAGAGAAAGCATCCGCAATGCACAAGTTTTATAGTGGTTCGGTCACAACTTGACCTACTCCACTCTTCCAAGTTTTTCTCCTTGGGATTCTCCACTAAACCAATAAGATTCTTCCACGGGCGAATCTCAAAGCCGTACACCAACTTCTCCTTCAAAGGGATCACACCCTTTCTACACGAAGCCTTGCGAGGCACACTCCCTCTTCCAATGATTCACCTTTCTTAGTGGGCCGAATCAGAGACCCTCAATGAAGAACAAATGAAAATGTAGAAACTCTCTCTTGCCTTTTGATAGGCTGATTACAACTTTGAAAGCTCACAAACTCTGCAAGGAATAGATACAAATGTAAAACCCATGGAGATCCTCTTGATAGAATGTAAAAATCCAAGTTCAAAGAGGTTTAACCTTTCATATAAAAGTTTCGATTCAAGAAGATATAATTTTATCTTGCAAAAGGTTGTTTAGAAAGGTTTAGATAGTGTATATATAGCCCACAAGAAAATATGACCGTTTGGGAGTAAAACTGTAAAATACAGGGTTGAAAAAGTCAACCTGCACAAGCCCCAACGGCTCTATTTCCATGTCGCGGCAGTCGACCGAGGCACGACAGTCGGCCCCCTTATCGGGCTCTCAATTTGAATTTTAAATTTCATACCGGCGCGGTCGACTGGCTTTACGGCGGTCGCCCGGTGAAGGCAATCTGTTTGAATAGAAATTCGGCTCAAAAGCACTATCATGGTCGACCGGACATATGGCGGTCAACCTCCATGCCCAACCTGGATGTTTTCTGGATTTTAAGAAAACATATTCGCGGTCGCCCGGCTTACCCCGGTCGACCGGCCCGATAAATTTCGAGATGCCCTGAAATTTCAGGTAGCATCCTGTGGTCGCCCGGCATATCCCGGTCGACCGGCCCTGAGTAAAATTCCATTTTTAACTTTAAAATCCAGGGGCTTTGGGCTTTGGTCTTTGGGCTTAAGTCCTAGGTTTTCAAACACATTTTTGGGTGTGTGTATGGTTTGCAAATATATCAAAATTTAAGTATGAAAACCATTTTGAAACCTATTGACAGTGCATTTAAACATAAAATCAAGAGGACTCCAAACTACATTCTAAAGTGTATACCATTGAGTCTTCTTGGAATGTCTTTGCACTTTGCACTTCCTTGGACTTCTTTGGCTTGAAAGAACAACTTGAACTTTGTCTTCTCTCTAGTGACTTGTCCTCCAATCTTCAATGCATGTTGAGGTACATGAGGTGTCACCATGGCATGTTCAACTCCAAGCTCCTTCTTGACACTTGCTGGGGAACTTGTGGGATCTTTATGTTGAGCTCCTTGACTTGATCATCTCCAAATGGTGATGACTCCAATGTAGGTGCAAGCTCTTTGCTCCTTGCTTTCTTGATCCACAAGCTATGTGTTGAGTTGAGTTGTGTAATGGCGATTATGAAATGAAATTCCTGTATATGACACAACACCTCAAGGCAACACATTAGTCCATAAAAGCTAATCAATTTAGTTTGCTAGCATCAAAACAAGAAGGTAAGGTGAATGATTAACCCATGGGAACCCTTGGGCTTACAGAACCGAATCTTACCAAAAAAGAACCACATAAATGAGAGGACGAGGTATTAAACAAGACTTCAAGTCCTCAAGTCATTATTGGAAACACCACCACCACTAGCACAATACCAAAAAAAAATGACATCCAAAGATGACGTTGATCACCCCAAACTCAACTTTGCAAGACGACGGTGTGTTATGTATTGCAAATCTCAAGGGAGAAGAGATCAATAGGAAGAAAAGAATATAGAAAATCAATAAGGATCAAGAACCCTAAGGCTCTGATACCATGTAGATTGAGAGGAGAGAGAGAGAGAGAGAGGGAGAAAGAGAAAGTCACTTTAGGGTTTCTAATGGTTAGCATATATACTATGCTAATACAAAAGTGGAAAGACCAAAATGGCCTAACACTACCTTTCATCTATATCACCCTGTATTCTTAACATTCTTCTTCTTCTTCTTCTTCTTCTTCTTTTGTGTCTGTGTGCAACACGAATCCATCAAGAGCAACATATTTACATCATTAGTATGAAAGCTAATAGGAGATCCATGGCTTTTATTTCCCTCTATCGGAGTAGGAGATTCGGCCGTACGATTTTTCCGGCGAGACTATTTTTCTTCCGGTGACTCACTCAAACGGCCAGAAAAGACTGCATAACAACTAGGTGTCTCTTGCAGGTTTTGCTTATTACTTGGAAACAGTCGTCAATTGAGAGAGATTTTCATAGCTTTGACGATCGCCATCTATCCACTAGCAATTGAGCGTCATCCAATCAAGTTGTTGGTTGCAATAAGGGAGTGCCCATCAGCGACGATACCCATCCAGCCATCGTCAATCATCACCTCCAAGGCCCACCCATCACCTTTCTCCGCCTCTTCTTTTCCTCCAGGTCGAATACCAGGTTCTGTTTTTCTGTACTTCTCACTTTTCATTTTCCATATATGAGAAGGAAGAGTAGAAGACCAGATTGCCTATGAGAATATTAATATTATATACCGAAAATGATAAAAAAAATGGGGTTTCTTTCTGAAATATCGCGCATGAGGGGGTGTTTTCTAAATGACCAAAAAATGCTCTTTAGTACGGACTTTTGCCCCTAGTGGACCTGATTGCCCGTGGCACCAAATTCTTTTTCACCTTTTTACTTTCCCAAGTTACCTCCATTTTGACCTTTTTACTTTCCCCTTTTCCGCCGCCATCCCTCTCACGACAAAAGGAAAGAGAAGCTGCCATTACCATTTCTGGGATTACGTTTCCGGATTTTGTTGGAGCCTGTTTATTTCCTCGTTGCGCAAGACGGCAAGGGATCACCACATCGGGTTTTCTGGGGGGTGTTATTTGATCTCCGTATCTTACGAACTCAGGACTTGGGTCCTAACTTCGCAAGATAGAGAATTCAGAGTTGCCACTTAGGTTAAGGCCTAGGACCCGTGCCTGTTCTTTCAAGGAAATGAGCACTGTGGCTCCAATTTCGTTGAAAGAATAGTAATCAATAAGGGGTTCTTTTGCTCTGGGCCTTTGAACCTTATATTTTGCTCTGTTTTAAGGCGTGGTCCTTACAGTGGGTAAGGGTTGTGGTTACAATCGGGGAAGGTATTAGGCAGCCCTCTTGCCCGGATTAATCCGGTCTCTTAACTTAGATTGGCATTTTTTCGAAAGATTTGAAACAAGATAATTGGTCTTTTTATCCCTGGTTAGATTATGGTTAATTTCACAATGTAAATGAAATGAATTTACAGAAAAAATCGAAAATAAGCGGTTCGGTTCGATCCTGTTTGAGACCAATTGTTACAAACTCCAAAGGAATGTTGCAACTAATCCCAAGTAGGCCCCTTAAAATCAATTGGAAAGAGACAGTACGGAAAGTAAAAGAAAGGCAGAGGGGTTTATATCATAAGATCTGGGGGCCAGACATGAGCCGAAGATCTTATGTCACCACCTCGTACCTTTCTTGGAAAGGAAATTACGTTGAAAAGATATAATTTTTACCAGTGGAGATTCGGGCAGCATAACTGAGCTTGTTTGGAAGGAAGAGGCTTCGATTTTGCAGAGATTTCGGCAGAACAACGATACTATCTGGATAATAGGGCATTGGGTTCTCCGAAATTCGACGGCGCAACGGCTAGGACTGTCAATCAGGCCGAGCTTGGGCGGGCCTGAGGTGCTCAAGCTCAGCCCATGACTATACAACGGGCTTCGGGCCGAGTTCGGGCCTGACTAAATTAGAAATTTGCTTGCCCAAACTCAGCCCAAACTCCACAACGGGCTTCGAGCCGAGTTCGGGCTTGCCCATCACCTCTAATTTTCTGCACGAAAAAAGACTAAGCCAAGCACAGAAAAGCCAATTTCATAGAAAGCCATTAAACTTGTTGGCTTTGGCATGTGAGAAAAGCCACACCGATTGATTTTTTTGCCAGATTTTGTCTTATTCATTTAATAAATCTGAGGTCGAACTATAGCTTATAGGATATGATGATCCAAACCGTTCATATGGAGTGGGCTGAAGAGGGGCAAAATAAAGAAAGAAAAAAACCTATTTAATGTCGAACTATAGCCTATAGGATATTAATGTTTAAGTAACCTATTTAATTAATATCTACTGATTTTTAAGGGCATAAAAAATCTTGAAAAATTATATAGTAAATATATTACTGGGCCCGAGCCTATAACGGGCTGGACGACCCTTGATCAAGCTCAGCCCAAATTAGAGTTCGGGCTTCAACTTTTGACCAAGCTTGGTTTGGCTTGTTCTCATTTTAATTATGGGTGAACTTTTAGCGGGCCGAACGGGCGGGCTTCGAGCTTGCCCATCCCGATAGACAGTCCTAGCAACGGCGCTGTATTGACGAGAGAGGCTCTGGAGTTGCGGAGAAATGGGAGGAGTAACGGCGCTATGTAGCCGAAAAGAACTACGAAGTTGTCGAAATTTCATCAGAACAATGGCGCTGCTATTGAAAAGCAGTTCGTAGTTCTGCGAAATTCAGCAAAACAACGACGTAAAAGAAAAAATGTCGCTCCGAACCTTCGGAATTCGGCGGAGTGCCGACGCCCGGTTCGAGCTACCTAGTGTTTCTATACTTTCTCTCTTCTAAAAAGCAAGCTAACTAGGGTTTTTCTGAATTTCTTCAGGAGTTCGGGGCTTGATATACACCTAAGGGAGGTGTATACACCAAAAGAGGGGAGGGGAAAACCCAAAATAAAAGGAGGAGAGAGAGGGAGAGAAGAGTTGTGTGAGAGAGGAAGGGGAAGAGAAGTGGTGAAAGGCTTACCCCCTCTCCCCTATTTATAGTAGTGGGAGGGGGGTATTCTTGAAAATGGAGAGGGTGTGACTCACCCTGATGATGTCATCAGTGATATCATGGGTGATGTCATGGATGACATCATCGAGGACATTTTGGTAATCTGGGAGGATGTGACTCACCCTGATGATGTCATCGGTGACATCATGGGTGATGTCATGGATGACATCATAGAGGGTATTTTAGTAATTTGGTGGGGTTCCCGTCCTTTAGTGCTTTTTCGAAAAGCGTGATTTTTCTTCTCTTCTTGGAAAACTTCGGCAGTCCGTAACTTCTCCGGTTGGACTTTGAATCACATGCGGTCAGATCCGTTGGATTTCTTATTCTGAGAAGATTCCAACGAGTCTAATATTGCAACATTTTTGGGTGAAGTGTATTTGGGTAAAAAACGTACGTTTTTTTACTTAAAGCTAACTTCCCGATTGAAATGCCCGGCGACAACAGGTTTACCAGTTTATGCCAAAAAAGGCAGGTGCTGTGTAAAACAGGCTTTCAGTTGCCAAAAATACGAGTGTTGTGAAAAGCAGGCATTTCGGTTGCATTTCTGAGATAACACGGTTTTCGAAAATCGTTTCCCTTTACAAATACCCTAAAGAGAGATTGAGGGAAACATAATTGGTGCTCTGGGACTCGTTATAAGGTTCTTCCTCGCGACACCTATCATTAGTATTGCCTTGACAAAATTCGGTGTCTACAGATGCCCCCTCTTTAGTAGAGGGTGCAAGGCACCTGAATGCTAAAGTAAAGAGACAACAAATTTTGTCACTAGAGACTAATGATAGGCTTGTAAGACTCACATCCGATCCTGAGGCGTGCAACCTTCACCGAGGAATCTTGCTTTCAGGTCATTGGGTGGAAACCTCTCGCCGACAGTTTTTGGGGTTTTGAAAATACGACCGTTAGAACGAGCCCTGGGATGGACGCAATTACTAACAGTCGGGAGGGTCATCGGTACTCAGGTTTAGGACACCTGACTTGGGGAGAGACCTCGGGGGATGTCATTTTGACATCCAGTGCAGACACTGATAATAGGAATGACAAATTGACACCTGGTGATTGATACGACGGATGGTATGCATGATATTTTATATGATACTGCGTTTTAACAGTATTTTGGCTTTGACGAGTTACCGTGTACAAACGGAATTACTCTGGTTTTGATTTGATTTGCAGGATCACTGCATGGACTTATTTTGATTTGGAGGGCTACCGCGTAGAAACAGACTTATCCTGGAGAGCTACCGTGTGATAACGGGTTTGCTCCAATTCGATACCATGTGATAACGGGTTTACTCGGATTTCGAGGGTTACATCTGAACATTGACGTGGTTGCGAATAAACCAAAACGTTGGGAATTGGCCTGGCGAGCGAGTGATCCTGGGTTGATCAAGGATTGGCCTGGCAAGCGAAGGATCCAAGGCCATGGAATCGACCAGGCTGGCGAGTGAGCCTGGGTCGATCAGGGATTGGCTTGGCGCGTGAATGTGCCTAGAGCCAAAAAGGAATCGACTAGGCAGACGAGGAGCCTATGTCGATAGGGGATGGACCTGGCGAGCAAAGGATCTAGGGCCAATGGAATCGACCAGGCTGACGAGTGAGCCTGGGTCAATAAGGGATTGGCTTGGCGCGCGAGTGTGCCTAGAGCCAAAGGAATCGACTAGACAGGTGAGGAAGCCTATGTCAATAGGATATTGGCCTAACGAGTGAAGGATACAGAGCCAATGGAATCGACCAAGCTTGCGAGTGAGCCTGAGTTGATCAGGGATTGGCTTGGTGCGCAAGTGTGCCTAGAGCCAAAGGAATCTACTAGGCGGGTGAGAGAGCCTATGTCGATAGGGGATTGGCCTGGCGAGCGAAGGATCCAGGGCCAAATGGAATCGACCAGGCTGGTGAGTGATGCAGGGTCGATCAGGGATTGACTTGGCGAGAAAAGGATCCATGGCCAATGGAATCGATCAGGCAGACGAGGGAGCCTATGTCGATAGGGGATTGGCCTGACGAGCGAATGATTCAGGGCCAATGGAATCATCCAGGCTGGCGAGTGAGCCTGGGTCGATCAGGGATTGGCTTAGCGCGCGAGTGTGCCTAGAGCCAAAGGAATCGACTAGGCAGGCGAGGGAGCCTATGTCGATAGGGGATTGGCCTAGCGAGTGAAGGATCCATGGCCAAATGGAATCGACCAGGCTGGCAAGTGATCCTGGGTCGATCAGGAATTGGCTTAGCGAGCGAAGGATCCAAGGCCAATGAAATCAACTAGGCAAACGAGGGAGCCTATGTCGATAGGGGATTGGCCTGGCAAGCGAAGGATCCAGATGATTTTCAAGGAAATGTTGATCAATTAATTCCTTCGCAACATGTGCCTTTCGGTAACTAAGCGTGATACCCATTCGGACTTCAAGTAGTCAATAATAATATTGGCGTCCATCGGTCAACCAAATTTAGCTATGAAAGTCTTAGCTGCCTAGTCCGATGTGGCTTTTGGATGATCATGCTCGGGTAGTTGACGAGTACAAGTATGTTCCTTTACAAATCTTTTCATCTTCGCATTACCCTTGTATAGGAATACGCTTATTCTCCAGGGGCACTCTTTTGTTTTGTATACAACTGCATACTTCTTCCTGTTGCTATCAACAGCACGGAATAAGAAGCGTTAGCGTAGAGCATATTCGGCGACTGCCTTTTTTTAATGTTGCGAGACTTTCAAAGATGGCTCCAACCTTCAATTCTTGTTCATCAGTTCCAAATGCATCACCAAGCTGATAGTTAATCATTTCACTGTCATCATATACATTCGGATTGGAACCATCATCAATGGGTCGAGGTGAGCAACATGACTGAGCATTTTTCCGACTTTGTTCCCAGTCCCATTGTAGTTTCCGTTACTGGCGTCGTCCACGCCCACGTCAAAACCCATATCGTATAAATAGTTCATGTCGTCATCATCGAGGTCAAATGTATCATCCATTGGATTAAAATTAATATCGGGAAGCATAGGACGGACCTCCTCCTCCACATGTTCATTCAAATCAAACCTATAGTAAGAACAAATAAAATATCCTGATGAGATAAATTCCATTATCTGTCAAACAATTAATTACAATGAATCGTGAATTTCACCTTGCATAATCATCATCACCATATGAAATTGGGAGAACGGGACGGCTTGAATTGGGGAGGGGTACATCGAGCAATGGATAAATATCCTCCTGCAGATTAGGGCTTCGTTGCAAATTGGTGCGGCGTACAGTAGAGATTGACAGAGTGGTATCCTCTTGCACATTGGGGCAGCTGCAACGCACATGATACACATTGGTGCAACGTACAGGATAAGTATCATCTTCCACAGGATAGGCTGGCTGATACGTCTCCTCCTGCACATTGTTGTTGCGTACAGGATAGGCTGGCTGATAAGTTTCCTCCTGCACATTGTTGCTACGTACAGGATACGCTGGCTGATAAGTCTCTTCCTGCATATTGTTTCTACATATAGGATATGTTGGCTGATAAGTATCCTCTTGCACATTGTTGCAGTGTATAGGAGACATTGCATCGCTTCCACCTACCCCAATTATATATATATATACACACACACACACACACACACACACACACGCACACATACACACACATAATGACAGCATTCAACCCTTGCACGTCAAACATTCTAATAACTGCAGAGAGGTCTTGATCGTCACAGATATCGTAAAGAATGTACTTATACGGATCCACGATGTATCGAGACCGAATACGCAGCGAAACATCATTTTCCCTCATTCGAATCGTATTACAGATTGCAGATAAAAATCCAGAGTATCGAACTCTACGGTCAAAGATTACCGCCCTCACAGTACCCCCAATGTAATCAAACGATCGATCCTCCTTCAAAAATCCATCATAGTATACTATAAAAGTAACTCTACCCCCTCCATCTTAACCCAGATTGTCAAGATTCAATAGAACATAACCAAGCAAAAACACAACAATAACTGATCCGTGATAGACAACAACAGATATGCCAGTAATGTATAAAGAACTGTGAGACTTAAACTCTTACTATTAATGTTGAAAAATAAAAGAGTGCTTCAAAGAGACCTTCAAGAGAGCTTCAAAGAGAACTTAAAATACATTCTAACTCTCTGATGTATATTGTAACATTAGCACCTTTAATGGTTTGCAGGAATGGAGACCAACTTTGATTGCAGACCAGCTTGAACTTCAAATATCTTGAGTGCTTCAACATTAACACCTTGCAAATATATCTTGTAACTCACTGGAATGGAGACCAACTTCGATTGCAGACCAAATATCTTGAGTGCTTCAACATTAACACCTTGCAAATATATCTTGTACCTCTAAGGAGATGTGCTTTTGTTTGACTTACTTTAACGTCAGCTTAAAAATTCAAATTGAGCACTCTACCATTTCTGGACAACTTTTTCCCTCAAATAGACGCCGGGATCCTCCAATAGACATTGGCGCAGCCGGCATCTATTTGAAGACGCTGTCATTTTCCGGGTGACTATACTCTACTACGTAGCTTGTGCAGCACACCGGCACCCCATGCATTAATGGGAATAAGATGTGCATTAAATGCAGCGGCATTTTCTCTCCAAGAAATTTTTTTTACTGAAAAAGCTACCTACAAAGAGAATGATTGAGGTGTACCGTCTGATTGAGTTGTACCGTCGGTGGTAACTACGAGGACTCTATCTTAGTTCTGATAATGACAGAAGGGTATTGGGGTCTTTTTTCCACCTGTTTTTGAAGAATCGCCCGTGTTTGATGATTAATTTAGAAGGTACCCTTAATCCGTAATTTCTTGTAATTACTACCTGCATTCCGTACTTTTCTCAATATTTACTATTACAAAAATGATGAACAGATACAATAATTTCAATATAAACTTGTCCAAGCATGATAACCAATCCCAAAAACAGCTTAGGAACATTATGGGATTTACTATCCCAGTGGTGAAAATACCCGACAATGATCCTCTTTTTTAGCATTTTTCTTCTTATTAAAGAGAACATTAGCAACTAGCAAAAATTCACTTAGTCATCCACTATTACACTGCATTTTTGTACTAAACTCCAACCTTCATTAGAACTCAGCTATTCTGCCCAAACCATCACATATCAACAAACAAAAATCTCACTAAACATATGAGCCTCAACTACCAAAAGCACATGTAAATGGTCATGCCTCGGCAGACCAAAGGATTGCACTACTGGGGTTTTTTCTCATGAGGGGAAGGTGGAAATCCAATGGCTATTTCAGCCCTGGCCACACCAAAGCTGTAATGTTAGAAAGCCCGGAGAAAAGTCGTGGGTATAATTCCTAATCAGTTACTGTGAATCAAAGAATCAACATGTGAATAGTGATAGTAAATCCCATAACAAAATACCAAAAAACTGATTCATTAGAGCCGCCACACCCAATGACGAGGATCCAATATCATGTAACACATTTCTTTCTCCTAAGTATTTCTTACATTCTACAATCAAGCTTACAAAACTTCACCACCCAACACGCCCATATCGAAGCCCCATATAAAGCAAAAAGGGAAAATAGATGACAAACCTGGACCTTACAGCTTATATGCAGAGTTCCTGCTGTGTTGAGGCTCTTCTATCTTGATATGGGGCAGAATATATGATGAACCACTGTACATATGTTTGGATCGCCTCCTGATTGACCTCTTCTTTGTCACTGGAGTTAGAGGATGGAAAACGGGTGCCTTGAGTTCCTCATAGTATCGATCCGATCTGCCCTTCTGCAGCTTTGGGCACTTGACAGGGCAAGCCCATGACAACGGATTCACTGCAGAAATATTTTTCTTCATTTGATTGTAACAAGATAACCATCGATGAAAGGAAATCACTTACATTTAAGGAATGAAATGCCCCATGAATTTCTAAGATTCGAAGAAGGGCTCATGGACTTTATGAAAAATCAGCTAGCTGACTACAAACTTTTACTTAGACAAAGTTTCAGTAGATCACTGTGTTTTAGAATGTTGGCCTTTACGGAAGGGTAGGAGTGTGCTTTTTTATAGCCAACTCGCAACAACATTAACTTGTTAAAAACAATATCACAAACCTATTCCCGGTAACTATTCTTATTTCAGAACAACAAAGTATAAACATATTCCAGCACAAAACTGGAACTTAGCAATCCAAAGCATCAACCATTTGGGTATTTGCCGCATTTTTCATTGTTTCCGTGATTTAACACTTGCCTACAATATCTGACATTGAATTTGGCAAACAGAGACCTCTTTCTTTTTATTTGTTTATCTAGAAACCATTAGACACATTGTAATGGTTTCTCGATAAACAAATAAAAAGGGACAAAAGACCTGATTAGGGTGGATTTTGGCAACATCTAAACACAAAGGTTATCATTAGTTTACCAGCAAGTCCTTTTTTTTTGTTTGAATGGTAGTTTACCAACAAGTCCTATAAGTATAACATCTTTCCTTTGTCTTTCCGTTGTTTCTTGTTTACGTACCTTCAGCAGGTTCAATAGAAAGAGGCCTCGGCATTCCAAGACTACTGCCATCATACTGCTGTGTCACTCGAGGAGTATAGGGGCGCTTTCTCACATAGTTTTCTTGCAGCGGTTTAGGGATTTTAAATGAAAATTGAGACATACAAACCCCTTCTCTAATGTACTCTGGATTTTCAAACAAGTACCTGCATTATAGAGAAATCATTACGGAGATACTTTAAATTTGAGTTCAACCACGCAAACAATCACATCAATCTTGGGCCCCAACAGGAACACACATGTGAAGAGATCGTTGATCTGGTAAGGCCCACCCCTAGGGGGCACATGGTTGTGATTCCATGCCGAATGGACACCCAGTCGCAATATCACATACAAACCCTAATACAATATAGTTAATCTACTTGAGCAAAACACTGAAAGTCGCCTTGTTTAAGCGGCTATGTTCATAGCATCACGGTGGGATCTGCAGATATGGGCTCGAGTAGTGGCCGCCGACCATATTAACAGAGCTAATCACATAGAAGTGGCGAATGTGAGACCATTTGTTGATACTTAGGAACATAGTTGAAGGGTGTTCATTAGGATAACTTTTCTCTTTAGACTTTTAAAGGGAAAAATTGGGATGACACCTCATTTCTATGACAACAAAAACCAATCCATTTCATAAACTACTAAGCTATGGCTTTGCCATTCTTCTGAAACCAAAGGCAGTTTCTTATCACTTTTTTCGGACGGATGTTTCAATAACTTTTTTTATCGATGACATAGGGTATCCCCACCCCATTTAGGGCAGGGCTAATACCGCAATCACCCATAAACCACGTGCATGGACTAAGCGTGGGGGCAGTCGAACTCGCGTCTATGGGGAGCAAACCCACGACACCAACCGACGTGCCAACCCCGTACGGGCTTTATGTTTCAATGACTTGTGCTAGGTTTCATTTTCCTAGGGGTCTCATTATAAATTTTATGTATACCGGGTAAAATCAATACCAAAATAAGGATTTTCAACAAGGGGATTCATACATACCTCTGAATCTCGACCAAGGAGCGTAATTTCTTGCCCGATGGAGTGACATAATACCTGAAAATATCAAAAAGCAAATTAGAGAGAGAGAGAGAGAGAAAATTTGAACAAAACAAGATTAGCACAATGGACAGATGTGATGCCACCTCGAAGTAAATATACTCGATGGATTCTAAGCATGTTAAATTTCCGACCAGGCTGTAAATGAAGTGATGCAAAACCAATAGGGAAGAGAATCTAGTTCTTATGGAATAAATATCTCATACTAGTCCTTGTAACTCTGGCACCAAATATGATGTAGAACTAATCGAGAGATGCAAAACCAATAGGGAAGAGAATCTAGTTCTTATGGAATAAATATCTCATACTAGTCCTTGTAACTCTGGCACCAAATATGATGTAGAACTAATCGAGAGATGCAAAACCAATAGGGAAGAGAATACTCATAAGCAGTGTGTCCAAAACGAGCAAGGACTGCCCGAACAAAATCAGCCCACCTAATCTCTCCAATGGTTTGTCTGTACCATTGAAACCATTGGATAGCTTTGCCTTCGAGGTGAATGGAGGCTAGCTGCACCTTAGACATTTCTTCAATCTGATTAAATAAGAAAATTGCTCGCAACGATAGATCCATCCCTTCGGATCATCACCATTGAATCGCGGAAAATCGATCTTGGTATATCGAGTCTGCACTGTCCCGTTGCACGTTAAAACCCCTCCCTGGGAGAAACGAGATTAATCTACTTGGTCGTTTGCCCCAGCATCATTACTAACCAATTGCTCATTACTAACCAGTTGCTCGTATTTGAAATTAACGGCTGCTACCATTTGTCGTAGCTCCGTTAATGCTTCTGCGTGTCTGTCCGAGTTTTCACGAAGGTACCTGACAGTTTCCTCCATGTGTTTTGCCTCCTGAACTCTAGTCCCTTCCCTTCCACCATGGTCACCCGTCCCAGAAGCCATGACGTTGGCTCTGGTACCGAATGTTAGGTACCTTACCAATACGCCAAAAGCTCTAGAGCTGATGGAACGCGTTAGGCAAGGCCCTTTAAACCTGTCTCATACCAGGCTGGGTCCCACCCATTCCCATACCTAGGCGGGCCCCCACTTAGAACTTTAACATAATGATACATATCTGCATATCTGGATATGTATCCACATATCTAGTTATGTTAAGTGTTGGGATTGGTTGTTAGTGTTAGTAGTTATCAGGTTGGTGTTAAGATGAGTCCAATAAAATTGTTATTTTTGTAATTATCAGGTTGGTGTTTAGATAGTCCAACAGATCTTTGGAAGATAATCCCTGCTGATAGTTGACACAAGTCTTTCGGTGAATAAATGTAATCGAATAGTCTGAGAAGGTATCGAATAATAAAATCAAATGAATTGAGGGTTTCCCCCATACATGGGAATCAATTTGCATATTTTTGTTCTTCTTCCTAGGACCATATCATCTGGTATCAGACCAGCCACCACGTCCCATGTTCGAGTCATGGAAGGCGCGAACTGTGGAGAGGACTACCTTTCGCTACCTGGTAAAAAGCTAGAGTGAAAGCCGCAAGAGTGAAGTTGCCACAGAGTGGATCACCGTGGAAGGGGCGACCTGTGGGAAGCTCTACCTGGAAAAAAGGCCAGAGTGAAAGCCATCACAAAGAGGGCCGCCGAGGACAGCAGGTGCGGAAGCCTGGGGGTATGTTACGGTCCTGAGTGGGGGCCTGCCTAGGTATGGGACTAGGTGGGGCCCAGCCTGGTGTGGGATAGGTTTAAAAGGCCTTGCCTAAACTTTTTCAAAAGAAAAAAAAAGGCCTTGCCTAACGCGTTCCATCAGCTCTAGAGCTTTTGGTGTATTGGTAAGGTAACTAAGAGAAATATAACAGTTTGAAAAATTATCCCTGCCCAAATGCCTCTATCCGAGGCACAATCAAAGAAATATCTTTTTTTTTTCACGGAAAAAAGTACGAAAAATTTAGGGAAGATAAATCATCAATATATAATAAAATCATAATCACACAAGATAAAAAAAAATCAATTTCGGAGAGGGAAAAAATGGGCAGAAACATGGACACACAGTGTCTGTCCATTTTCCCCTCCACCTTTGATTAGGTTAGGATGATCCTATCGATCTGATTTTTGGTACACACCCTAGTTACATTTCCACCATTCTGTCACTATTCATGTAAATAATAATACATCACATGTGATGGTCTCCATATAATGTGAAATATATCAGACGGTAACAACATCTAGACGGTAACAACATCTGAAACCTACCATGACATTAAAAAAAGTTTAAAATAAAAATAAGTGTTGACTTCGTACACAATAGCCTTATTTAAATTGACATATTACATGTGGCTGAACAAGCTTCCAGGAGCAATCTCTGGTTACAAGTACCAGTTGCGAGAATCAAAGCCAGTTGCAACTAAAAACAAGTAGAAACCTGTAAGGGCTTTACCTGTCAATTCCGTCTTGAGCATTGGAATGTCTCTAAATCAGGTAAAAAAATATTTTAAAACTTTATCAGCTATTAACAGAGCAAAACAGAGACGTTGGCTCATGTTGCCACATAATATAACAACAATGAACTTGTCCTAAGCAGAAGGTATAGTGTGGTCTGCAAATACCGCGAGCAACATTTACAGGTTTACTATAATGCTTAAGATCAATCAGTTCTACAAATCCATTCACTGAGAAGATTCAGGGATCTCAGAAAAATAGACAAACAGAATTATTACAATGTATTTGCTAATCATTACAAAGTTATAAACAACATCATCATGAATTATGATTGTAGATTTTACTCCCAGGAAACCTACATCAAAAGATTGTCTACAAAATTTACATACATAACAATGCTTAAGTCCGTACCAAGGAGATAAAGTTAAATCTACATCCAAAAATGGTAAAAGAATTAGCAATGGCTTCAAACCATGTCGGTGTTAAGTATTAGTTACCATGCATAATCTGTAGAGGAGAACTCAATAAATATTAAGATAAATAAGTATTAGGATAAGGATAAAAACTAGAGATGGAAACTGAAATGCAAACTTCAAAAACCAGTCAAGGGTCAAGCCACACTACCCTACATATCAAATTCTGTCCACCTAAGGGTTTGAGCAATGCTACGATTCCAAAATATATTGAACAAATAGATGTATGTTGAAAGGCACTGTACAAAGAAGAAAAGGGTGGCCCAGTGCACAAGGCTCCCGCCATTGCGGGGTCTGGGGAGGGCTAGATGTACGCAGCCTTACCCCTACTTTGCACAGAGGCTGTTTCCGTGACTCGAACCCGTGACCACCAGGTCACAATGGAGCAACCTTACCATTGCACTAAGGCTCGCCCTCTAACAAGAGTAACATAGATCATTTCAATTATTAAAATGACAATCCTGAAAAGAAACAAGAACAGGTATACATACACGTCAGCAAATCTGGTGCCTCCTTCACCTCTGATCGTGAGCAACCTTTGCCATCCAGGAGGAGGCTGAGAGATATTAGGCTTATCAATTGCCCAGAGCCTGCTACCATCTTGAGATATGTCAGCTGGATCATCACAAGATATATCAGGCCTCCACTCACGGGCTGTTGCGCATACAAAAGGTTCCTGCAATATATTTTCACGTAATTTCTCGTACTTCTCTTTTGTTGGAACAAACCTCCATTTAAAACATGTAGCACACTGAACAGTGAATGCCCCTACAGTGGGCAAAACTCTGGTACCAGGATTTGGTGCCGAGAAACTTGGAAAGGTAGGAATTTGATACTCAATTGGGGCAGGGACCGGTAGAATTTGATACTCAATTGGGGCAGGGACCGGTAGAATTTGATACTCAGTTGGGTCAGACATCGGTAGAACTTGACTTGTATCACTCATCCCAGGGTTATAAACCACTAACTGATTCGAAGCATTTTCAATATATTGGGCATCTTGATCATTTTCCTCAAAAGGAACAGTGCCCACCGGTTTCTGAGGGGTTCTATCGAAGTGCCCTGGGTATCCATAATAATTGGAGCAATCATATTTCTTCTTCATCTTAGGGCTAGCAGAATCGTAAGGGGTTCTATCGAAGTGCCCTGGGGATCCATAATAATTGGAGCAATCATATTTCTTCTTCATCTTAGGGTTAGCAGAATTGTCCGACCCACCTTGTTCCTTCTTCACTTTAGGCAGTATATCTCCCGGTTGTGACTGCATCTGAGATTCTATATGGGTCCACATCAACCTGCAAATAAAGAGAATTAAATCACACAGCAAAAGCATTGATAGTCAATTCAACTTCCCAGGGGTAGGAAAGCATCCCATTGTACACCATAATTACTGGCGCATTTGAAACTCTTAACTAGGTGCAATGTAATTCTGAGAGTTCAAACTAATCTAAGACCAACTCCAAATAATTCAAAACAAACATTGCATGTTTTATCATCAATTGATTCAGCGCATTGAATCAGCAAGCCAACTGTCCACTTCCGACCACCCAATTTCTAAGGAGAAAAATAAAACTATCTTTTTTTTTTAAATGGTAGAAAAATGAAACTACAAGAATCTAACTAAAAGTATATTCCAAAATCAAGAATCTATTAAAAACCCCATTCAAGTTAAAGGCTTTGAAGCTAACTGGTAATTGAGCTAAATCACCTATAACGATTTTAGTTATTTGAAAGTAGCACTTGGGTCTGCTTGATAAATGCAAAATGTAAGAATATGTAAAGCCAAGTTGCTCAAATCAGCTTCTGAATTGCAAGCGTATACAAGCTATGGAATATAAAAGAAATACAAATATAAAAGAGATTCAAAAAGAAAGTATAAAAGCAATTCAAATATAAAAGAGATTCAAAAAAAGTATATAAAGCCTGTCAGTAGCTGCAAAATAAAACAAAATCAACTCCGGGATATGATTAACAACATCAGAATGAAAAGAATTATTAGATCCAGTCTCATATGAAATATTTACAACTAGTTCATACTGTATAAATTATAAAACCATGTAATAATTATTTTTGGAGTATAGATCACGTGAAAGGCACTCTTAGAGGGCTAATAATTAAGGCAATCAAAATACAAAGTAAAATAGCTATGTGTTTTTAGGAACAACTATGAAAAACCAAAGAAATAAGATCACCAAACAAAATTGCAAGTCAATTATCTCAATAATTTTTTTCTTGAATGAAAATTGAGGATCTCAACGGAGCTTTTAATATTTTATTTAGAAAATCCAGGGCAATGGTAACATTAACAATGGAGACCCAAGTTTTAGTTCTATAGAAACTACAAAAGCTGCTATACGCACATCACACTGTACCCTACCCATTATCATCCTTTGACACTTGGTGCAAGGATAACTTTAAGAAAGTACAGTACCGGTGTTGAAGACATAAGATTCTGACCCTGGATTTGAATGTCATATCTAGATTCGTTTTTCACCCTGCACGGTACCACAGGTTTTGAGCTCTGCTCGTCCTGCTACTCCGCATTTAATAAGAAAATAAAATGTTCAATTTGGCTATACGCACATCACAGTGTACCCTACCCATTTGGTGCAAGGATAACTTTAAGAAAGTACAGCACCAGTATTGAACAAATAAGATTCTGACTCTGGATTTGAGTGTGTGTCATATCTACGTTCATGTTTCAGTTTTCCCTGCACTGTACCATAGGTTTTGAGCTCTGCTTGTCCAGCTACTCAGCATTTAATAAGAAAATAAAATGTTCAACTTGCCTATCGTACAAAAGTTTCCATTATATAACCCATTATAATCCATTATAACATAGTATTGAAGCTCCAATATTAACTAAGTGTACTGCAGAGTCCACAAGATCTATTTTTTGAGATTTATGAGTTTGACACCTGAACCCCTGCCAGTTCCAAAAAAGTGTACTTGTTGCTATGCACCATGGCTTGTGGCAATCCAGAATAAGTATCAAAACTAGATTCCTTTTCCAAAATTATACTTACAAGATCACTTTTTATAGGTTGCATTTATCAACCATAAAGACAAAGCAGGTTCAAAGTTCACACATAGAGATTGCCTAATACGTAATTGTGCCTCACTACACCTTTCGCTACCCGCATTCTGCCTCATTCGTTTCAGATAGCATATGATTGAAAGTACTTGCTAAATTCCTATTCTAGTGGTGATGAAAGCTAGCCTCGAAGTAACCATACTTTCCTTCAAAGCCCAATTAACATTTGAAGAGTCCTTTTTTATCAGCATATTCCAACTTAATTGATGCAGGACAATACCTAAATAAAGGAAAAATTCTAGACTCCTAATGGGATTAAAGCAAGGTTGCCAAGGCGGGAATCGTGGGTTTGCCAGAGAGTCGACGGAGATTCGTCGGGGATTCGTCGGGAATTCGTCGGGGATTCGTCGGGGAATCGCCGGGGAATCGCTGGGGAGTTGGGATTCACTGGGAATCGCCTGGGAATCGGGGTTCCTATAAAGTGGGAATCGGGGTTTTCATAAATTGGGAATCGAGGTTCCCAAAATTGGGAATCGGGGTTCCCAAAATTGGGAATCGGCGTTCCGACGGAATCGATTCGGGATTCCCCAGAATCGGGGAATCGAATCGAATCACGATTCCGATTCGCGATTCGGGGAATCGCGAATCCCCACCCTCAGGTACGAATCCTGCTTCCCTGGATTAAAGACTATAGGAACTCTTAGGGCTGAATCTAAAGGCTAGAGGCACCTATGAGAACCACTAAGGCTGATTTATTGGGAATTTATTTTGCAGACGGCAGCAATATCAAGGCTTAAAACAGCAATAAAAGATGGAAAAACAACAATTAGCAATTAAATAAACCTTGCACAAAGTACTTAGCAATTAGAAGACCTTTCCGGTAACTAGTTAAGGGCAAAATTAGGCTAAAATGGGGTTTTAGGCGTGAGACCAAGTAAAATAATTAAAATAGTTGCAAAAACCTATGAATTAAACCTTGTTTTGATGAGAAATCAGCAATAATCCAATCAAAAATAATAATAAATTTTTGCAACAACAAAACGGGGTCAAATCGGTCCAATGTAGGCCAAAAGGGTATTTTGGTAATTTGGACAGATCTGTAATTTCGGGATTTACGGCTGGGGTTCGTAGGGTATGATCTAAAAGATGAAAAAAAAACAATTTCAGGCCTAGGGTTCAGTTTTGATGGCCGTTGGACCATTAATTTCCAAAAAATCGTGTTTTAAGGTTGAAAGGGGTGTGAATTTTCAATTGGCTGCAAAAGGGGTTTAAAGCTATGAAATTCATTCAGTCAACATAAGAAGAATATTTGATTCGTAGAAATGACAAAACGGATCCTTTGCTTCGATCCGATGTTTAAAACCACCCCATTCCTTTGTTTCTAATGATGTTTTTGAAGAATTGAATCCCTTGATTGTCATAGTATCTGTTCCTCTATAGTATGGACGGGCTCTTCCGAAGCAAGAAGAAAGAAGGAATCAATCGATTCTATGGATGACACAATATGGATTTCTACAGATGAGACATTCTTCAAATCATTTCCATACTAATTGGAATTGAACCTTACTCCATAAAGAAAATTTCAAGCAAAAGACACTTAATTTAATGCCCGAGTGTGGTGAAATAAAAAAAGAAAAAAAAAGTAAAAATCTTGGATTTTTGCGCATATCAAAATCCTTATTGATTATCTCATCACAGCGAAAATTTGTTTTTTTTCTTTTTTTATTTTATAAGTTCATTGAAAAAGTTCTATTTGCTCAATGAGTGATTCCCCCCCCCCCCCTTTTTTTTTTGGCCACTACTGCTTATGAATCAAAAGAAAGAGGTTATAATAGTCCCAGAAAAGAAAATCGTAATCTTTAACGAACAGGATCAAGAATCATTATTATTTCCACACAGGAAAAGGGTGAAAAATTCCTTTTCTTGTGTGGAAGATTAGTAAGACGAGCAATCCCTCCTAGAATCATTTGTTACTTTCATTTATTCCTTGCCTATTATCTTATAGAATTCGATTCTATTAGGTACAATAGAATCAAAAACTATTGATGCATTACATGGCATTTATAATCTGGGATTAAGAAGCCTGGCATAGTCACACCACTCTGATGGCGTCTGGATCCGGGTCTGCGATCGCGCGGTCGGTAGACCCGGATCCAGACGCCATCATATTGGCGCCATCCGTGGGACTCGTCGAGTAACTGAACGCCTTATGGCGATGAGAAACCACACCCAACAGCCAGAAACAGGGGTAATAACCAGGAGTCAGGCCCAGCGCGCACAAGCCAGCTTCTCAAGCTCCCAAGAGCGAAACTCACCGCCTTCAGACCGACCCCGACCCTCCTCTAGCACGCCGCAGATGGTCCCCACCATGGAGATGTTCAACGAACTACTCCAGCGTTTGCCTCTTCCGGCTTCGGAAAAGCCCCGGACGACACAGGACCGGACAGAAGCCTACGACGAAGGCAACGAGGAACAGTCAGGGGAACGACATCCCCGGCGAAAGCGAGCGCCGACTCGCAGAACGCCGTCCCCATCAACAAATAGCCCCTTGCCCCACGCAGCCGGGGGACACCAGCGAGGCAGCGGGAGACAGGTTACTAACAGTCGCGCCCCCCCTGTCCAAGATACCCGTCTCCGGGAACCGCCCTTGGCTCGGGCAGAAGAAGTTGCAACCTCGGCACAACCGCCCAGCTTGGATCCAATAGCGGACATGCAAAGGCAAATCCGAGAGGTAAAACTAGAAATGAAAAAACCCTAGGCCCACGGCATCCTCGATGAGTGGGAAAGGGAAACGGCATCCCCGTTCACCTCAGAGGTCTTAAAGACCCCCGCAGAAGCAGGCATAGACCTCTCCCGCTTCGGTCTATACGACGGGAGTACGGACCCCCTCGAGTTCCTCCAGACTTTCAAGAGAGTAATGATGCTTCGAGGCGCGTCGGATGGATTCATGTGCAGAGCCTTTGCATCCCTACTAAGAAAAACCGCCAACGACTGGTACATGAGATTGGAGCTCGACTCCATCGCATCCTTCCACGAATTCGGGCGAAAGTTCAGCACAAGGTTCGCCAACAACCGCCTCCGCCATGATCCTGCGGACGCCCTCCTAGCCCTCCGCCAAGGCAGAAACGAGACCCTAAGAGACTTCATGTTGAAGTTCAACGCCGAATTGGCCCAACTCTCCAACATGGACGTCCAGATAGCGGTCGCCACACTAAAGCATGCCACCACCGATCCGAATCTTAAGCTGCACCTCACCCTCAAGCCCCCGCGGGACCTACAGGAGCTTGAATCAAAGGCTGATAAGTTCGTCCGAGCAGAAGAAGCCTGCGCTCGAGAACAGAATCGGCCCGGCCCCGACGAGAGAAAAAGCGACGGCCGAAGGGCCATAAGGCCACGAACCGATGAAAGACAGACGGGCCGTAACCCTATCCCCGTCTTCGAAAGGCTGGGAACCGCCCCACTAAAGTTCCCCCTCTCCCACGTTCTATCAGCTATTAGGGATCAGGGTCTCCTGACCCCCCCCAAGAAAATGGCCACAGATCCAAAGAAGAGGTCCGCCAGGAAATTCTGCGAATTCCACGGGGACCACGGCCACGAAACTGACCACTGCTTCCACCTCCGCCTCCAGCTGGAAAGGCTGGCCGAGGAAGGACACCTAAACCAATACCTCAGGAGTCCTGACAAAAGCCCATGCGAGGCCCAGCGCCCGCTCGACGAACCCAGAGGTAGGCATCGGTCACCAAACCGCCGCCGGTCCACAAGCCGACACCGATCCCCCGGTAGGCATCACTCACGAAGCCGACGCCGATCCCGCAGCAGACACGACACGAGCCGCCACCAGCGCCCCCGAAAGGGCGAGCCCCTCGAACAGCCACAGGCTCGCGAGCAACCGCCTACCATCACAGGAAAAATCAATATCATCGCAGGCGGGCCCGCGGCGGGAGGGCCGACAACAGCCGGTCGGCGGGCATACGCGGAACGGGTATTCTCCATGGATATACCTTCCAAGAAGGCCCGAACAAATCCACCCCATGAAAACCAGATCATCACTTTTTCCAACAAAGACCTCGACGGGCTGCAAGTCCCGCATGACGATGCACTGGTCATCAGGCTAGTCGTCGCCAACTTCGATATAGGAAAAATCTTGGTGGACACAGGAAGCTCCGTCAATGTGCTACACCTCGAAACTTTCGAAGAAATGAAGCTGGGCAGGGAAAGGCTGGGACCCGCGGAATACTCCATCTACGGTTTCTCCGGGGCATCCGTACAGGTAGACGGCAAGATCGACTTGCCCGTGACTTTCGGAGCGTACCCCTTGCAGAAAACCATCCTGACCACCTTCCTGGTCGTAGACATACCGTTCACCTACAGCGCCATCATTGGGCGCCCTGCTCTCAGAGACTTGGGAGCCGTAGTCTCCACCCCCCATCTCAAGATGAAATTCCCCACTCCGGACGGAGTGGGAGAGGTCAGGGGACAGCAAATGATAGCATGTCAGTGCTACGCGGCAAGCCTGAAAGGAACCAACGCCCCAGCCGAAAACTTCACAATCGGCAGTGAAGACCCTCGGCAGCGGGCTCGCGCAATCAGAGGAGAGCCCGCCGAGGAGCTAGACTCCATCCCCCTGACCCAAGATCAGCCGGAGAGACAAGTCCGGATAAGTTCCATGTTAACAGGCCCCCTGTGAGACCAGATGATCAACTTCCTCAGAATAAACAAAGACATGTTGGCATGGTCCGCCAAGGACATGCCCGGGATACCCAAGGAAATGGCCGTCCACAAGTTGAATGTGAACCCCGCCCTTAAACCCGTCCGGCAGAAAAAGAGGAACTTCGCAGTAGAGCGCCAAACTCACATAAAGGCCGAAGTGGAAAAACTGCTACAAGCCGGATTCGTCAGGGAAATCCGGTATCCCGAGTGGCTGTCAAACGTCGTGATGGTCAAGAAAGCTAGCGGAGGATGGCGGGCCTGTATAGACTTCACCGACCTCAACCGGGCCTGCCCAAAAGACCCCTATCCCCTCCCGCGCATTGACCAACTCATCGACGCCACCTCCGGACACGAACTTCTCACCTTCTTAGACGCGTTCTCAGGCTACAATCAGATCAAAATGCACGAGCCAGACATCCCGAAAACAGCGTTCATCACCGATCAGGGCGTCTACTGCTACACTGTCATGCCCTTCGGGTTAAAAAACGCAGGCGCCACCTACCAGCGGCTCGTGAATAAGCTATTCCAAACGCAAATTGGAAGGAACGTGGAGGTGTATGTCGACGATATGCTGGTAAAAAGCCTGGAAGCCGCCAGACACATCTCCGACCTTCAGGAAACTTTCGACACCTTACGACGAGCCCGAATGAAGCTGAACCCCGCGAAATGCGCCTTTGGGGTAACTTCCGGAAAGTTCTTGGGGTTCATGGTCAGCCAAAGAGGGATCGAGGCCAACCCAGAAAAAATCCAGGCCATCCTAGACATGGAACCCCCGACGACAGCAGTAGAAGTACAGAGGCTCGCAGGACGGATCACGGCCCTCGGCCGATTCATGCCCAAATCAGCAGAGAAGTGCCAACCCTTCTTCAAACAATTAAAAAACATACGGGAATTCGAATGGACCCCGGCCTGCCAAGAGGCCTTCGACTCTCTGAAGAAATACCTCCAGACACCGCCCGTACTCGCCAAACCCGAGCCGGGGGAAGAGCTATTTTTATATCTGGCCGTCAGCCCCACGGCAGTAAGCGCGGTGTTGGCCAAACAAAGCGACAAAAAGGAACACCCTGTGTACTACGTGAGCAAGACTCTCCACGGTGCAGAAATCCGATATTCGAACATAGAGAAATTCGCCCTCGCAATCGTCAGTGCCGCTCGGAAGCTCCGCCCCTACTTCCAGGCCCACCCCATAGTCCTGCTAACCGACCAGCCCCTCAAGAAGATTCTCCAAAAACCAGAGACCTCGGGTAGGATGGTAAGTTGGGCCGTCGAGCTGGGCGAATTCGACATACAAGTCCGCCCAAGGCCGGCTATCAAATCTCAAGCCCTCGCTGACTTTATAGTGGAATTCACGGCCCCGGCCGAAGAACCAGCAACAATGGGGAGCAGCGAGGGCCCCACTGCGCACACGGTTTGCGACGACGGGATGCAGGACCCCTCGGAACAGAACAGCGAAACCCCTTGGATCCTGCACGTTGATGGCTCCGCCGGCAATAAAGGACACGGAGCGGGAGTGGTCCTCCACGGTCCAGAAGAGTTCACACTGGAATATGCCCTCAGGTTGGATTTCAAAGCCTCCAATAACGAGGCCGAATACGAAGCCTTACTAGCAAGACTAAGTCTAGCCGCGGAACTCGGCGCGGGCAAGTTGAAAGTCTATAGCGACTCACAGCTTGTCGTTAACCAAGTAAACGAAATATACGAAGCCAAGGGCTTCAGAATGAAAAAATACCTCCACAAGGTAAAAGAGAAACTGCAGGGGATGGGAGAGGTAGAGATCCTCCAGGTGCCGCGAGACATGAACAACCGAGCGGATGCATTATCAAGAATGGCCGCCGAAGAGACCCATGACTTCGGCACCGTGCTCACAGAAATCCTGCCCCACCCCAGCATCGACGAGATACGAGTTCTGGAGATTCCACCGGGGCCAAACTGGATGGACCCCATCATACGATACCTGAAAGACGGTATACTACCCGCAGATAAGCTGGAAGCCCGGCGCCTAACCGCAAGAGCCGCCCATTACGTGGTCCACGGGCCCAGGCTCTACAAACGGTCGTACATGAAGGGATCTGCGGAGACCATGGAGGCGGCAGGACCCTAGCCCAGAAAATCGTAAGGCACGGCTACTTCTGGCCCACGGTCCTTAGGGACGCCAAGGAATTCGTCAAAAAATGCAGCCCCTGCCAAAGGTACGCAACCACCCCCCACCAACCGGCTACACCGTACACCGCGATAGCAGGACCCCTGCCTTTCGCCATGTGGGGCATGGATTTACTCGAACCATTCCCCAAGGCCCCCGGGGGGCATACAATGTTATACGTCGCCATCGACTACTTCACCAAGTGGGTTGAGGTCAAAGCAGTGGTGAAACCCAATTCCAAAGCGACGGAGAAGTTCTTCTATCACGACGTCGTTTGCCGTTTCGGCATTCCAAAGACCCTTGTAACAGACAACGGTCCCCAGTTCGCAAGCGCCGAATTTGGCAGATTCTGTGATAGCCTAAGCATCGAACACCGTTTCGCCTCCGTAGCACACCCGCAAGCCAACGGGCAGGTCGAGGTAACCAACAGGATTTTGCTACAAAGTCTCAAGAAGAGATTGGGAGAAGCCGGAAAAAACTGGCTGAACGCACTCCCTAGCGTCCTCTGGGCCTATCGAACAACACCACGGACCGCAACTGGAGAATCCCCTTTTAGCTTAACCTTTGGGACCGAAGCGGTCATTCCGCTAGAAATTGGCCTCCCCAGCTTCCGCACCGCGAATTACGACGAGCAGGGAAATTCCGAACTCCTCCGGAACAACCTCGATCTCGTGCTCGAGAAAAGAGAGAAAGCCCTCCTCCGAACCGCCTCCTACCAGCAAAAGGTGGCACGATACTACGATGTCCGGGTAAAAAAGCGTTCGGTAAAGCCCGGAGATCTGGTGCTACGGCGTGCAGAGGTATCAGACCCCCGCAACACGGGTAAGCTCGCACCCAAATGGGAAGGACCGTACAAAGTCGTTCGAGCACTTCGACCCGGGGCCTACCAAGTAGAACGCCTCGATGGGACCCCGGTCCCTCGCAGTTGGAGCATGGACAACCTCCGAAAGTTCTATCAGTAAAACGACAGGGTAAGTTCCGTGCCTTTCTTTTAAAAATATGACAAGTGTTTTGGTTTCCTTTTTGTGTTCTAGAAGCAAAGATGTATTGTTGTCAACAAATTAATGGAAAAGCACTTCTACAAAAGCAGCGTACATCTCCACTTTCCGGCCCACGATAAATGAGGGACCCGAAAGAAAACAGGGAGTGAGACAGAGGTAACATCGGGGCCGATCCCCCCGAGAATACCCTAAAACGCTCCCCATGAAAAAAAAAAAAGACCTCCCCCTTTAAGGACAGGCGGGACCCATTAACCCCGAACTGATCATTCGAGGGGAAGATAGTCCTCCCATAAACAGACGCCCTACGGGGTGCACTAAGAATACCCTCACCAACAAAATTCGCAAAGGCCTGAGGACCAACAGCAAGAACTCGAAAACCTCGCGGCGCGTCGTATATATGCAGAGATGCCAATACGGTTACATACCAAACAAAAAAATAGGTAGTTCAAAAGTTATTACAGACCAAATAACCAAGAACATTAAAAGAAAAGAGCAAGCCCCCCGAGGCCTTCACAACACCACTGGGCCCCCTCGGAAGTCTCGGCAACTACGCGATCCACCGGGGCGGCCACCTCCTCTCCTACCGGCTCCACCACTTCCGCCGGTGCCGGCAAAGGATCAACCTCAGACTCATGCATCAGTTTATCGAGAGGGAAGGAGGGATCGACCTCTTGAACGCGCCGCCGGCATTCAGCAAACGCATCAATCTCAATATCCACGATGAACGCAGCCGCAGCCTTAAAAAACTCCGCAGAGTCGCGTCATTCCTCCCGTGCCTTCGCCAATTCCCGGGCATGAGTTCGCCGAGCCAGCGCCAATTTGTCCGACGCACGACTCCTCCCCTCCACAGTTACCCAGAGATCTTCCCGGAGTTGAGCAACAGTGTCATCAAAGGTCGCTCTCTCCGCCCGGGGTCTGTCCAATTCCTCGCGTAACTGCCGGTTTAACTCCCCCGCAGCACTTATCTCGGCCTCATCCTCAAGAAGGCACTGCACCATCCTCCTGGCATAACTTTGGGACTGCAAAAGGCAAGTTATCAAAAAACTTCCAACATGCAATCTCGAAAACAGCGAGGAGAGAGAAATACCATCAGAAAACCGGCCACCCGTTACTTACGCAGGAAGTTGATTGAAAATACTGAGCCCCCAGGGCCCTACGATCGTAGCCCTTCAGCTCAGCCTCGTCACAAGGAAGGGCAGTTGTCACCCCTAGCTCCACCCCAACCCGGGGATTCGCAAGAACGCTGTCCTCAACACCAATCCTCCAGCCAGGCTTAAACAGTTCCCCTCGCACCTGGAAACTCTGCGGGGGAAGCTCCGCCCACTCCAGAAGAAGCTTGGTCATTACTGCCCCCTCCATCCGACTTGGCACGTCCTCCGCAAAGATTGAAGGACACGCCACGCGGCTGGCGACCCTCCTGGTAGGATGCTCAGACCCCGGGGGTGAGGAACTAACCGGCCCCTTCTCTCCAACCGCTCGACGAGAGGGGCTGGAAGGCATAGATGTTGCGAGCCTCGCTTGCGACCGACCCAGCCTGGCCGCGGCCATAAAGTCAGAAGGAATTTTCTTACGGCTCGACAAGCCCGTTGTCACCGCCGCAACCTCCTTCCCCTTACCAACGTCACCAGAAGAAGACATCTCTCCTGCCAAAAACAAGAAAATAACAATTGCTCAAAGCAAAGGAAAACCAAAAAAAAAAAAAACCACATTCGATGGCAAAGAGCTCGGAACCCGTCATAAAGGTACGACTAGATACCCCATACAAAATACCACCGGGCCGAAAATATCGAACGCAGCGACAAGGGCTCAGAAATGCGCGAGAAAGCAAGCATGCAAAAGAAAAGCAAACACGTAAGGAGAAAACACACATCAGAAACAGGAAAAAGAAAGGCACCATTCATAAACCACTTCCTCCTGGCCCAAAGGCCTACAAAAAGGGGAGTAAGGACAATAGGCACGCAGGCCCGAAGCCCCCAAGATCCCTAAGACAAAAAAAAAAAAGAAAGCGCAAAGACAAGAGGCTTCCTCCAAAAATTCTGAACTCCCACCGCAATCAGCTCAGAGGGACTGGCCGCTGAAAGAGTTTTCCGCATCAGAAATCTCCCTATCACTCTCTTCCCCGTCCGAAGAGCTTCCCCATCGCCGATTCCCAGCCAAACGGGCCTGGTCATTCAACCAACGCACCCGGTTCCTCAGCAGATCGTTCTCTGCGCGCAAAGCAGCAATCTCCCGATCCATGTCCCTCATCCGGCTAAAAACCTCCATTCCCCTACGATGGACGCAGGAAAAGAAGAAACGGTTGCGGTGAATAAACGCTTCATGAGACTCCCTCTCGTGCAGGGGAGGAGGATGATCCACGTCCCCCTCCGGAACCCCTCGCTGAGGCCCAAGCCCGCCAGAATTTGCCTCGGGGTTATTCGGACGACTCCCGTCGCGATCAGACCTACGATCGCCGCCCGCAAAGGGACCCTGGAAAGGCGACGACATCTCGGACAAGCCTGAAGAAAGGCCGGAAGAAATCAAAAAGGCAAAGAAGAAACAAAGGGCGATATTCCTGACTTCAGGAAAGCTCACCCCTTTATAGAACCCTTATAGGAAACCCCGGTGCGAAAAAATGAAGCACTTACTACCCGCGTGTCCGTTTCCTACTGAACAACCAAGCGGCGCCTCGGGAAGGAGCCGCCGGACGGAGCAGAATATCCGCTCGCACCCCAATGCTCCCATAAACGCCTTCAACACATTATCCTTTAACTACGCCAACGGGCCCGCTCCCCGAGGCCAATCAATGGACTAAAGGTCATATCACGATAACATGCAAAGACGGCGCTATCACCGAAGCACGCCACGTGTCGCCCCCAGATCTACATAAAGCCTAACCTTCATAAAGGAAGTAGAGGGTAAAGGGCAGGATCATACGAATTCGACACGCCTCGCTATCCCGACCCCACGCAGGTTCGGGCCCCAAAAAAAAAAAAAAAAAAAAAAAAGAACGCCCGGAAGGGTCGGAGCATCGCAAATCCTTGCAAACACAGAGATTCTCCATCACAAGCCAAGAACAACATTAAGAGATATGGCCCAAATACACATAAACTACCCATTAACATCCTCCTGGCCCATAGGCCTACAAAAATAAAGGGAAACCAAAAAACAGCACAGGGCACACAGGCCTCAGAAATCCCCGCCAGAGAAGGGGATAGACACGCAGGAAAACATAGAAAGCCAAAGCTTAATCGGAGAACGACTCCTCCCCAGAGGAGTTCCCCTCCTCCTCCCAAGAGGTCTCCAGCAGGGGGTCCACCTCATATTCCAACAGCTGCTCGTTGAGAAGATGAACTTTCTTCTGTAGAACCTCGTTCTCCCGCTTCAAGTCCTCGATCTCCTGACCCATCTTCGAAACACGCCCACGCAGTTCCGTTCCCTGACGATAGGCTCGAGAGAAAAACGACCACTCCCGGGCAACGCGGGACCTGGACAATCTGTCCTTCCTAGGCATGGAAGAAAGGCGAAGGGGGGGGAAGCCCGACGAAGCGCCCGGGCCCCTCTTAGCCTTCTTCCGACGAGCCACGAGATCCTCCCCCGGATCGGAGGACAAGTCAGGGTCGCTCGACGACTCCTGGAGGAAACAGGCCTTGCCCCTAACTCGTGAAGAAGAGCCAGACATGTTACTGGAAAATATACGAAAAGAACCCCTACCGCAAAGGAAAGAAGAAGAGCGACGAAGAGCCACAAAAAGACACCAGGGTAATTCCCCTCTTTTAAACTCGGGAAAGAAATCCTGGTGCCTCGAGACAACGCAGCCTTCCTAACGACGCTACCGCTTCCCAAGGACAGCCGCCGGATAAAACGGCACATCTCCTCGCACCCCGGAGCCCTCGTAAATATCCTCATCATGACTTAGCTCGAACAAAACGTTACTTCCTTGGCCCATTCAATGGACCAAAAGAGTAAGGGGGAGTTATGATGGGGCACAAATACGGCTACGCTCCCAGATATCGCCACGTGTCATCCATGCACGAGCAGAGCCCAACCATCATGAAGAAGGGTGTTGGAAAACGGCAAAGACCACACATTCATGACACGTGTCGCCCTCTTACCACCCAGGCCTCATCATCACAAATTAGGGAAGGAAATGGCCGCCAAAGCCACGCGCGCCGGCGAGGCAGAGGGACGGCCCAATCCTGCAAAGGAAGTTTTTCCCTCCATAATGATGAAAAGGGCCGCACACCTCCCTTTAAAAGGGGAGGGAAAGGGAGACCTTGGAGACCTGGGAGACCCTTTTTTCTTTTTGGCCCCTGAAGGCAGGGAACTCACCCATCCTCCACCCCGCAATACCGGAAAAAGAGGCGAGGCAACAACAGAGGAGGCCAGGAATCCCATCCTGCCCTCCCTGCTAGTCCCCTCCGACTCACTCATTTATGCACCCAGAAATGTCCCCGCGCACCGGCCCTGGTAACCCTGATCAAAACCCCCTCCCTTTCTAGCTGTTCTTTATATTGACTGGTCGAAGGATCTGACTTGGGTGTCGAAGTGGTCGTCCGGGACCCACCCCGGACCCCCTGACCCCCTTTTTGTTTGTGATTGCAGACCCCGCGGAGGCCCTCTACCGACCGCGCAATCGCAGACCCGGATCCAGACGCCATCACACTCCAATTTTTTTTGGATGCTTTGGCTGAGGTTTAGTCCCAAATAAAGTCCTTCAAAGTTTCAAGATGAGAACTTAAATGATATAGGAGATATTTGGGTTTTGGGTTTTTGTATTTTAGGGTTCAAGAACACAAAAAATTGAAGAACTAGTGACTTACTTGTTTATGGCTGATTTGAAAGGAGAATAGAAGTGAGAAGATGAGAGGGGATTGATAAGAATGGCTCCAAGCCACCAAGGAGAGAGAAGGGAAGAAATTCTAAGCTTCAATAGCTCTCACAAAATAAAAATGTCAATTCTATTCAATATTCAAAAGTCCCTTGAGCTCATTCGATAGGTAATTGAAAAATCTTTCTAATAATACCAAAAACACACCAAACGGATGAGATTTGATGCCTAAAAAGTAGGCTACAAATAAAATGACGAAAATAGAAGATAAATAACAAAAAAAAGACCCCCATGTTTGTGACCCATCTAGAGTCTTCACCATCAGTCTCGTTCACATCTGCGCTTGTAAACCTTGAATTCACGCCCATTGTTGGTGTCCCCATAGTTAATCCACACATTAAAAAACTTATTTTAGAACACACAAATCTGCATCTCAGCAGCATAAGGGAATTCAAATATGAATTTCTATGCACTGTCATGCACTCATGCTCCCAGTGTCAGCATTATATATTAATTCCATAAACACGTAACTCTGCTGGAGAAGTTATCTATGAGCTCTTTTATAACCATCAAAAATACAAGCAACAACTCAACACCATACAAACTATACTGAAACGAAATTCAAATAGGAATTCCTACCATTCTTGGCTATGGAAGCATAAAACCTATAACCCAATTTCCTTCAAACATTTACAAGCGAATTGGTAAACCATAAATTGCTTATGAGCTGCTTTCACTAAAATTTACAGACAATTTCCACCACTATAATCTTATGACAATTATAAGTTTTGTCATTATCCAATCATTCAAAACAGAAAAAGTTTTGTCATTCTCCAAATGTAATACGCTTTTCCTGCACTGATTGACAAGCGACACGGGTAGCACAAAAGAATTCAATCTATACCTCCATGGCAAGCAAGCAAAGTTTTTGAGAAAAATTACATAGATTTATGATCCCAACCAACAAGTAACAACAATTTCCCTCCTCCAATACCAACAATACTGCGAGTAAAATACCAATTAACCAGGATAAAAACCATAAAGAGGAATGCAAAGATAGAGCCGCAGAAAATCACCTTAACTGTTTAAGAGGATAAAAAACGTATCCTCAGCTCCTCCAGCTACCATACAATCGGTACTTCAAATTCCAGCCATGTCTGCTCCTTCTACAGCTGCAAATTGTGAAACAACCAATTACTAAAACAGCTTAAGTCGTTGGAGACGGCGTTATTTAATCTTTTATACTTTAACACTCCCCCTGGCTCCTCTTTTTTAGGGTTGGCCTACATGTGGCACATGTGGCCCCTCTTCTAAGGTTAACCATTACATGTGGATTTTTAATCTCAAGGAGTTTTGAACCCAGTACCTTTGCTCTGATACCATGTGAAACAACCAATTACTCTAGAAGCTTAAGTTGTTGGAGATGGCATTATTTAATCTTTTATACTTTAACATAAATGCAAGAAATCCGCAAGAATCTCACTATATTTCCCAATAATAGACAAAATAAAATAGTATGATTTTTCTAACCAGATTCCAAACTCATCTAACCAACTTAACAAGAGTTGGGGAAAAAAGAAAAGTGAAAAAACTCGCCAGCTAAATGAAACTTTGTAAAGCCAAAAAGTATCTGGTTAGGTGAAAAAATCCCAAGTCCTAACAAGAACTTTAACAAGAAAAACAAAAAGCCACAATATGAAAAAGGTTAGACAAAAGACAAAATCAGAACTATCAAAATACCAAATCCGTAAACAAATCAAAGATCCAACCGTAAAAATCAATCAACAAAATGGAAACCCTAAAAAGAACAAGAACAACATGACATAAAAAACTCAAATGCATTTTCAAGATCTTATGTGGTTCAAGGGCCTGGGTAGTGGGCCTAATGCAGAGCTTTTGGTTTATTTGTTACTATTGGTTAGCACCTATCCTAACCAGTTTAAGGACGGCTTTTAACACATTGGATTAGGTAACTAACATGCATAAACCCTATCAAAGAAAAAAATCCAAACCCTAATAATACAAGGAAAAAAATAGGCACAGATTCCCACATTTCAGCCAAGAAACTCCCAAGACGCAAAAAAAATCGGACCAACTCACCCAAAAAATAATCGAAGAGATTCTTAACAACTTGCCTTGTTAAAAATTGAGTGAACAGCAGCTAAAAATCCAGAAAAAAAATGGAACAATATATATTCAGGTAAGCTTCTTCTTCCCTATGAAGTAGTAATGAAGAGGAGGAGAAAAATACACAACGGTTCCCTATTATTGCCATTTGAGATCAAATGACTACAATGACCCTAGTTCTTTGAGTGAATGACTATAATGCCATTAGGAGTTTCCCGCCTGTGAGAAATCGAGTTATATCGAGACACGTAACCCTAATTTTATACACGACGACGACGGTAATGAGTAATGATGACCGCCGAGCCTTTCCTATGTTTTATCAGAAAAAGGAATAATTACCAATGACGTCGACGGACATAGATATGACGTCATTATCAACAGAACCGAACTGTTCTAAAATTGTTAAGAGAAAAGTACAGAATGGGGCTGATGTTTGGAGAAATTACGGATTGTAGGCACCTTTTAAAACAAGAAACAAAGAGGCTAATCTTCAAAATCGGGTTGGGAAGAAAGCCTGATACCCTTCTGACATCAACGGTGAAACCGAACAATCTAAAGGGGTAATAACCACCACAGAAATCTTGAAAAGAGGGTTGAAGCACCTTTAAATGCGGTATTCAAAAGATTCTAAGAGTTTGACTTTTACCATTTAAAAAAAAAAAAAATCTTATCAGACTAAGAAGCAGATTTCAGTCTATCTTGGTATTTGAGTCAGGTGTCCGTCAATGTCCTCGTTTGTTGTTCGTCAAAATCATTCCTTTGTCGAGTCGAGGTCAATTCTTCGGGGTCCTGTTTAGTTAAAATTCCTCCCCAAGCCGGGGTGGCAAAAAAAAAAAAAGAGAGGAGGGAAAGCAGAACTCTCAGAGAAGCAGAAAATTTATGGCTCTTGTGAACAAGTGTAGAGCAGAGCAGAATTCAGAGGTTGATAGGCTTTTAGCCTAGTTCCAGCGTTAGCAGATGGCAGTAATGAAGCAAGATTTTGAGCAAGACCATGTTCTTGTACTTTTGATGAGCTTTATAAGCCCAGGTGTTCATCAGAAAAGTTTGTAACCCCAAGTGTGCATTAATGAAAGCCTTTGGCCCGTTTTTCTTATGTTGCTCTCCAAATGCATTAAGGATGGGCTTGGGCTAGCGCCTTCATCGCCCTAACCCGAAGGAGCAACTCGGAATTCTAAAGAAGATCTCAACCACGAATAAAATCTCTAAGACTCTGAAAGGGGGCCCGCATCCAAAGGAATAAGATTTTCGCTAACTGGGGTCGCAAAATACCTAAGAGCTAAACCAGTTATTACCCCTATGAGACAAACGTGCTAAGAAAGAAATGGACAGGCTAGGCGCCATCACTAAGTGTGGGACCCGATCCCGCGAGAGGGGTGGGGCGCGAGCCGCCACGCACTCTCTTGGTCTCTCGTACCCACGCGATTGGCGTGTGCATTTTAATTATTAATTTTAATTCATCTTTTATGTGAACTTGGGATCACTAAGGCAATCCGAATTCCACACAAAAGAGACTGACAGAGTCGCCACCTAGATGTGGGATCTAGGACCCGAAATTAACCAGAAATCTAGACTCCCTACCTGGTTACAAGAATAGAAGGTATGGGGATTTATCCACCACATGCACCATTCCTGCCCGATAATCGGTCTTCGATTCCAAAAGCTAACTCTTTTAAATTTATTTTAAATGGCTCATTCAACTCTCTGTTAATGTGCTAACTACGGGACATACATCCTATGATCTAATTTCAATGTGAATCCTAAATGTGTATCTTGATTTCTTAATTTGTCTGGATTCATTCTAAGTGAAAGTTCTCCTAAAGTTCTAATTTCATGAAAAATCCTAAGTGATTTGATTAAGCATTTACAAGAAAATTAATATACAAAACACCACAATTTGTTGTGGTGCCGACTCGCGGTTGGTATGCCATCAGACATCCAAGCTGCCTACGTACCCAAGCCTCACTGGGATCAGAGTCGACGTAGTTCGGTGCACCTAAGCTAAGCTACTTATGTCTAACTCAACTAAGACACCGACCTAGACGGGATTGACTGTTTCAACAGTTTTAAGAGAAGTTATTTAATTCAAGTTGAGGATTTTATTATCCTAGGATTTCATCTAAGATGCTATATGATTCTTATCTAAATGCAAGTTGTTCCTTAGACTAATGCAGGTTAGCCTACATCCTAGTTTACTAGGCTTGTCCTAGGAAAAGATTGGGTGACTAGTGTAACTAGACCTATGGCACGGTTGCTATCCATAGCAAGCGTCCGTGATGAGGCTGGACTCCTAACTCTAGGACTCCCTAAAACCTAAGACTCCCTAAAACTTAGGACACGACACGACACGACACCAGTGTTCCTAAATTGGGCTCTAATGGTTCTTACGACGGAAACCATAATCCAATGGTTCCGAGAGACACGAGATGAATCGATTTCAGCTTTTGAAGTTAGTTAATTTTAGATTTCAAGGCTTTTCAGTTTCTAGACATTCAAGGATTACCAATGGTTCTAGGGTTCACCAATTTCAACCCAGAATAGCATCCAAGGAAGGGAATCGTGCGCTCTTTCCTTGTGCAATTTAATACTTAGGTTATAGCACCTTATTGCCTGGCATATCTCAGGATTTCCGTGGACAGTAACCTCGGAGCCAACAACGTGCTATAGCTTAAATATTCAAATTGTCAAAGATCGAGTGCAATAGGGATACGATTATGGATGCACTGGCCATTTTTCCAGGGAAATCTAAAGATCCTAAGATTGCTGTTTCAATGGATTAAGGAGTTAATATGTGACAGAGATTTGAGGTTCTTTAGAGATTTTCAGATGATTTTTAATTAATTTCGGATTTTCAATGAATTTTATCAATTTTAAACCATATGAGTGATTTTACAAGGGAAACCGTTGCAAATGAATTCGAAATGAGTTGAAACTTCTACAGCAGCAAGATATGATGAGATGTAGCTTATTGAGAGATTTTTACAGATTTTTACATTAAGCTCATATTTAATTTTGATTTAACAATTAATTGACCAGATTGCAAAAATAACACAGAAACTACTAAAATAGAAATCTAAATTCAGTGAAATTTCGACAGAAATAAGATATGAGTAAGTATAGCATGCTGTGAGATTTTCATGAATGTTGAAAACTATTTACTATCAGTTTCGGATTTTTCAATTTTCAGCCCAGATTATGAATTAACACTACATCCCATATGAAATAAGATCTAAATCACTTGAAAATTTTACAGCAACTAGAAATATGGAATATAAGAATATTGTAAAAATTTTGAGAATTTTATCCGTGATCTGATGTCAGTAAAAAGTCTCCCAAAATCTGATAAGTTTCAAAGAAAGTATAAAATGATATACCAAACCAATTCCAAAAATTCCCAAAAATTCATGGTAGAATGTATCAGCATTATATTATTTTCCTACGAAATTTCATTAATTTTGGAATTCGTTTAGTATATATTTTATTTTTCTTCATCGAAAAGATATTTTTGAAGAGTTTTCTATTTTTTAAACACGATTTTCGAGAAAATTACGACTCCGGAAAACATCCTTTAATCTTGTTTTGATATGATGAACACAAGAAAAATTTTAAATTCCAAAAAATAGATCATCCTGAGATGGCTATTTTTTCGAATTCCGTAATTACTCAGCCATTATTTTAAATAAAATACCCCTCTTCACTAAAATTTTCGAAAACCGTTGATCCACTGTCCGATCCGTTCCGATGATTATCTTACTCTATTTAGATAGATCGTTGCATTAAATTTCGGGACGAAACGGAATCGAAATACCCATGTAGATCATGATTTTTAGCATACACATTTAATATTCAATTAAATTCAATTAAAGGCTAAAAATCATGCAAAATTCATAATAAATGCCTAATAATTCGGGAAAAATCCGAGAGTAGGGTACCGACCTGTGATCGAGTTCCACGCCGAATCCAAAAGCCGAAAACTCTGAAAATCCAGCGGACGCTGCGATCCGACCCGCTTTCTCTTTCTTTCTCTTCTTTTTTTCTTTGTTTTTTTTTACTTTTCTTTTTCACTGCCGGATGGAGGGAGAGAGGTAGGGATGGGTTGGAGAGGCCGAGAGAGAGAGAGAGAGAGAGAGAGAGAGAGAGAGATAGAGCATGAGATGGGGAGAGGAAAGAAACAGACCGAGAGATCAGAGAAAAATAGAAAACAGAGAGATAGAATAAAAACGTAAACAGACAGAGGGATAGCACAAGAACAATACTCTGTTTTTCTAGATGGAAAGGGACGATTGATAGCTGAGAGGTTGAGAGGGATGGAGAGGGATGGAGAGAGAGCGATGAAAACTGCTGTTACTCTCTTTTTTAATAAAAACAGAGCCTCTGTTTTCCTCCCGTTGTTCGTTCTTTTTTTCTTTTTTTCTTTTTTTGTGGGCTGTTGAAGGTTGGGTGTAAGTGAGGGATAGAGATGGAGAAGATAAGGGATGGAGTTTGCTGAAAGATGAGAGAGGGTAATCGAGTGAGAGAGCTGCTGTTGGGATGGGAAAAACCGAGGCTGAGATGGGGAGAGGGAGAACAACCAAAGAAAAAAACCTTGTAGATCAAAAGGCTGAGGATCATGGGGGCTCAAGAGTGCTGTGAGATCAGAGAGGGCACAGACAGAGAAGGTTCAAGGATAGTTGTGAGAAAAAAAAAATTTTAGAAAGTTGAGAGACCGAGAGTAATATGCCCATCCTCCGTGAAATCATCCTCCACTTTCTCATCCTTCATTCCCTCCCCTCATGCCAATCAAATCCCAAAAAAAAAAAAAAAAAAAAATAAGAAAAAAAATCTCCCTCTATGCTAATCCCCCAATTCCCATTATAACCTCTTTCTATATAGACAACCCACCTGCTGATTCTGCTCTTCTATTCTTAGAAAGAAACTACCAGTTTTGGCTTTCCTTACCCCCATGCTTTCGTGAGAAAAAGTAGCAAGTGGCCGAATACCATACCTCCCTCTCTTAGTTCTTTCCACCTTTCATGAGAATTAATATGCCAAAATGAAAAAAAAAGAAAATTTCTGCCGTGAGCTTAATTGAAAAATGGAAATTTTCCAAAATAATACAACATCTACACTCTCATTCATTGTAATGTCAATTTCCTCTCTTGGTATAATTGGTGGGCTCCACCTAATTTCTATAAAGGTCAGATTTCTAGAAAAACCCTTGCTGCCACCTTTCCATGCATGTAAATGTCTTTCTATCATCTTTTTGCATGGGAAATATTATTATACGTGGCCTTATAAGTTGCATGGGGTTTATCCTTGTAATATCCCATGCATGTATTCATACATATGACTCAACAGATGGTGTCATGCATGGGTATTATTTTCACAATATAGGGCATGAAATGATCTGATCCGTCCACCTGATAAGTTGCAAAATAAATGGGCCATGCCCCTTAGTTCAATTCTGTGAGTCGATCAAAATTGTTTATGTAGCAGGCCGCGGCACAAGTTGGGCGTGCCCTCATCTGCACCGTTTCCAAAGTATGATCTTAACCATCCAATTAGATGCTCCCTGTAAAGTGATGGTTACCTCCTAATGATGATCTTATCTATTAGATTGGTGGGTCACAGCATGAGAATCCATGAGCTCAACATTCTCATTTAATAAAAACAATGTGGGGCACACTGACTTGATCCCATTCCAGTTAAAAATGTTCAATGCGGGCCCCCTGTTTGATCCAAATCTAAACAAATGCTTGATGGGGGCCCACCAAACGGGTCCAAAATTTCCCTTGCTCGGATTTTTGTGAATAACCCCTCTCAACACTTAGCGAAAAGAAAAACGCAGAACATTGCGGAGAAGATCAAAAAAATTGAGAAAACACAAAAGGCAGACACGGGATTGGGAACCACTTAAAAACGGATAGCGAAACACTGACTTCTTTGCTGATTAAAGCGGAGCAAAATGAGGGTGTCTACAGATGCCCCTCTTTGGTAGAGATGACGTAGTCGTCGAATACCAAAGCAAAAATGACAGAACCATTTTGCGTAGCTTCAATCGACAAAGGACTCTCTACAAAACGGAACCTAGACGCAAACATTTACTACCTGATGTAAGACCCTAAACGAAGTCCTAGAATTGGAATGCAATAAAAAATCCCGTTGCGGTGCCGCTCACAAACGGGCAACGAGAGAATGAGATATCATTTTCGAATGGATATTCAGAGGGAAAATGAGACATCACATTTATATGATGCTTCAAGGAGAATACGAGACCATAGTTGTATGGACTCGAAGAGAATGAAATACCGTATTTGTACGGATTTCAAGGAAATGAGACATCATAGTTGTATGATGTTCGAAGGGGATAAGAGACCATAGTTGTATGGACTCGAAGAGAATGAAATACCGTATTTGTACGGATTCTAAGGAAATGAGACATCATAGTTGTATGATGTTCAAAGGGGATAAGAGACCATAGTTGTATGGACTCGAAGAGAATAAAATACCGTATTTGTACGGATTCCAAGGAAATGAGACATCATAGTTGTATGATGTTCAAAGGGGATAAGAGACCATAGTTGTATGGAATCGAAGAGAATGAAATACCGTATTTGTACGGATTCCAAGGAAATGAGACATCATAGTTGTATGATGTTCAAAGGGGATAAGAGACCATAGTTGTATGGACTCGAAGAGAATGAAATACCGTATTTGTACGGATTCCAAGGAAATGAGACATCATAGTTGTATGATGTTCAAAGGGGATAAGAGACCATAGTTGTATGGACTCGAAGAGAATGAAATACCGTATTTGTACGGATTCCAAGGAAATGAGACATCATAGTTGTATGATGTTCAAAGGGGATAAGAGACCATAGTCGTATGGACTCGGAGAGAATGAAATACCGTATTTGTACGGATTCCAAGGAAATGAGACATCATAGTTGTATGATGTTCAAAGGGGATAAGAGACCATAGTCGTATGGACTCGGAGAGAATGAAATACCGTATTTGTACGGATTCCAAGGGAATGAGACATCATAGTTGTATGATGTTCAAAAGGGATAAGAGACCATAGTTGTATGGACTCGAAGAGAATGAAATACCGTATTTGTACCGATTCCAAGGAAATGAGACATCATAGTTGTATGATGTTCAAAGGGGATAAGAGACCATAGTTGTATGGACTCGAAGAGAATGAAATACCGTATTTGTACGGATTCCAAGGAAATGAGACATCATAGTTGTATGATGTTCAAAGGGGATAAGAGACCATAGTTGTATGGACTCGAAGAGAATGAAATACCGTATTTGTACGGATTCCAAGGAAATGAGACATCATAGTTGTATGATGTTCAAAGGGGATAAGAGACCATACTTGTATGGACTCGAAGAGAATGAAATACCGTATTTGTACGGATTCCAAGGAAATGAGACATCATAGTTGTATGATGTTCAAAGGGGATAAGAGACCATAGTCGTATGGACTCGGAGAGAATGAAATACCGTATTTGTACGGATTCCAAGGAAATGAGACATCATAGTTGTATGATGTTCAAATGGGATAAGAGACCATAGTCGTATGGACTCGGAGAGAATGAAATACCGTATTTGTATGGATTCCAAGGGAATGAGACATCATAGTTGTATGATGTTCAAAAGGGATAAGAGACCATAGTTGTATGGACTCGAAGAGAATGAAATACCGTATTTGTACGGATTCCAAGGGAATGAGACATCATAGTTGTATGATGTTCAAAGGGGATAAGAGACCATAGTTGTATGGACTCGAAGAGAATGAAATACCGTATTTGTACGGATTCCAAGGAAATGAGACATCATAGTTGTATGATGTTCAAAGGGGATAAGAGACCATAGTTGTATGGACTCGAAGATAATGAAATACCGTATTTGTACGGATTCCAAGGAAATGAGACATCATAGTTGTATGATGTTCAAAGGGGATAAGAGACCATAGTTGTATGGACTCGAAGAGAATGAAATACCGTATTTGTACGGATTCCAAGGAAATGAGACATCATAGTTGTATGATGTTCAAAGGGGATAAGAGACCATAGTCGTATGGACTCGGAGAGAATGAAATACCGTATTTGTACGGATTCCAAGGAAATGAGACATCATAGTTGTATGATGTTCAAAGGGGATAAGAGACCATAGTTGTATGGACTCGGAGAGAATGAAATACCGTATTTGTACGGATTCCAAGGGAATGAGACATCATAGTTGTATGATGTTCAAAAGGGATAAGAGACCATAGTTGTATGGACTCGAAGAGAATGAAATACCGTATTTGTACGGATTCCAAGGGAATGAGACATCATAGTTGTATGATGTTCAAAGTTGATAAGAGACCATAGTCGTATGGACTCGGAGAGAATGAAATACCGTATTTGTACGGATTCCAAGGGAATGAGACATCATAGTTGTATGATGTTCGAAGGGGATAAGAGACCATAGTTGTATGGACTCGAAGAGAATGAAATACCATATTTGTACGGATTCCAAGGAAATGAGACATCATAGTTGTATGATGTTCAAAGGGGATAAGAGACCATAGTTGTATGGACTCGAAGAAAAGAGGCACCGTTCTCAAACGGGCTCGAAGAATTTAGAGATTTTTCATGAGCTTGTATTTGACGTAGGATTGGATTTTTTTTGAATCGGGGATTGGATTTGATAAAAATTTTTTATTTTTTTATTTTTGGGAAATGAGGCACCGTCCACAAACGGGCTCAAGGAGAAGACGAGACCATTCACAAATGGACTCGAGAAGTGAGGCACCGTTCACAAACGGGCTCAAGGAATTTTAGAGATTTTTCATGAACTTGAATTTGACGTAGGATTGGATTTTTTTGAATTGAGGATTGGATTTGATGAATTTTTTTATTTTTGGGAAATGAGGCACCGTTCACAAACGGGCTCAAGGAGAAGACGAGACCATTCACAAATGGCCTCGGGAAAAGAGGCACCGTTCACAAACGGGCTCAAAGAATTTAGAGATTTTTCATGAACTTGAATTTGACGTAGAATTAGGGTTTGATGAATTGGGGATTGGATTTGACGAATTTTTTTTTATTTTTGAGAAATGAGGCACCGTTCACAAACGGGCTCAAAGAAACAAGATAGCTTTGATTTATGAATTCAACAACGAAGAGTTTAGATATTTTTCATGAGTTTGAATTTGACGTAAGATTGGATTTGATGAATTTTAGATTTTTTTTTTTTTTGAATTCAATGAAATCGGGGACATTATAGATCATGCCCGACAAAGATATTGGAAATCAGGACTTTGACGAATGACGAAACGGCAAACCTTAGGAACGAAGAACCATTACTAACAAGAATGGATTAGGAACACTTTTATGAAACTTCAACCAGATTTTTCTCAAAGAGACAGCTGGTCTTGTCTTCTGGGGATTTTGATAGCTGAAACTTTGAACAAGATACTTGAAATTGGTAATTTAAAACAACGGCTCTCTTGGATATTAACATGGAAAAGCGGGATTTGCTTCTTGACAGGTGCTTAGATAAACATTTCTTGACTAGGATAGTATTTAACTAACTGGAAGGAAATTCTGAACTTTAATGGTTCATCTTTCTGAGAAATTGGCTCAACCACCATTGCATCTGAGGTTCTGCCAAGCTTAAGGTGCCTTCCTGGGGTATGATCTTTTTACGGAAGCTGGGCTTTCTGATGCTTCTACTTCTGAATTTTTCTGAGTTGATCTTCTTTGAAATGAAGCTGTTCTACTAGATTACCGAGCTCTTTCAGGTACGATTGTAGGGAGCTGACGAGGCCGGGCCTCCTTCACCAAGACAGTTGCATCATTTGGACATAAGAACGACGATTGACTCTTTCTAAAGAGAAAACTTAGATAAAAGGCACTACTCAAAGGACTGAGCAGCTCTGAAGGAGTGAACATAGAATGACAAAGATTGACTAACTACACTGACAGACACAGTTATGCTTCTGACCTAGTTAACGTTTTAATTGGTAAGTCTATCCTTTCAGGGAATGTTTTTTTTTTTCGATTGGTAAACACTGGACTTTTTCCTTAAAACAGTGATATCTCAAGGATTTAATTACGACCCCTAAGATTGCTTAGCTTCAATGCCCCCAGTGTTGAGGATGTCACTTGAATTTGCTTGATCTTCAGTTGATCTTCAGTCTTGATACCGACTGTAGCCTTCTTATAATGGTTCTCTTACCGTGACCGAGTCACCTCTTCGGGGTTTTTAACTTGGCGGACCGTGCTAGCCTTAACTTTTGCCTGAACCACCTTTCTAAGTTTCAATCCAGCAGGCTATCCCCTTAGCTTTTGCCTAAGCCGCCCTTTCGGGTTTTCAACCTAGCAGGGGAATGATCTTAAATTTTGCCTAAACCGCCTTTTCAGGTTTTCAGTCTAGCAGATCTTCAAACTCCGTTCTTTTTTTTTCTTTTTTTTTTCATCATTTTTTTATTACTTATTGTGTCTCGGGACCTAGATCATTAGTTCTGAACACCAGAAGGACTTTATAGGTAGCATAGGGCTTTTCAAAGAAGGGCTTAAGGTTCAACAAAGATTTCGACCGAACCTGTGAACAGGTTACCTACATATCCCAAGGTAGGAATCAGGTCGTGTGTAGTTCAGGGCGAATGCCCCTAGTTTGAAGATAAATTGTTTGAAGGTTAATTGATTTTTTTTTCTTTTCTTTATGGAATAATTAACTTCTCTTCTTTTGGAACTTGTCCATCTTTTTTTCTGAAAGGATTGAATTTCTTTTCTTCTTTTGAATCGACCGAACTCGGTCCAACCGAGTTGCCTACGTACCCCAGTACAGGGATCAGGTCTCGCGTAGTTCGGGGCGAATGCCCCGAGTTTGATGGGTTTTCAAGAAAATTTGATTCAGGCTCGAAGGGTTTGCAAACCGGTATTCTTTTGACATTGGGTTCTGATTTTGGGATTTAATCGGCCAAAGGAGGCCTTCCGATGCTCAGATTGGGAATCGATCTAGGTTACTAGAGTCCCTCTGGTACTGATTATTTATTTCTTCTTCTTTCTTTTTTTTTTTTTTTTTTTTTTTTTTTTTCGGAGCTTGACGGCATTTCCAGGTAAGAGATAATGGATCTTCTTCTTTCAAGATTCTAATACGTGCTTTCGACTTTCGTAGAGCGAAACTTGCTCTTTGACATCCTCCATCTATGGATTTGTAACTCTTGATATCTGATGATCTCTTTTCAACGCTTGCTCTTGAGCTTCTTATCTTGAATTTGTTCGCTTTATGTTATGAATTTGAGAACCAAGGTCATTGATTGGAAATATGAAAGTTGTTTCCACTCTATGCCCCTTGTACAGCATATGTCTCTCACTTTCTTCATTCTCTTGAGCTTTTGATCTATGTCTTGCCTCTGGTATCGGTTGTAGCTTTTCTAGACAATCTTCTTATTCTTGAAATAAGTTTATTAATTCTTCACACTCTTCAGAGGGTAATGTACTTTTAATCAGCATTCACTGAATCAAAGTTTCAGTGCCAGTGTTTACCACTTCAATTTCATCTTTGAAAGGCTGGGATTGGCGCTCCTCCTCTTGTTCAAGTAATTGCTGTGACTCAAGTGGAGTTTCGTCAATTTTGTCATCATTTGAGGAGGGAGTCTTACTTTAAGATCAGAAGCATACTTAAGAAACAGACACAAGTGAACTATTGGAACTGAAATTTTTATTTAAAGAAAAAGCTATTACATCTGACGACCTATCCTGAACATGCTCAGGATTCACAACTCTGAATAAAAAGAAAAGCAAAAGATAACTTGCCTGGACTAGGCATTAACCTTGAACTGTAAGACCGGACTCAACAATTGTACTGACCGGGATGACTGACTCAACATAGTAAATGATTAAAACTTTAACTGGAGCAACTGTCTGGTGTTGAAGGCTCGGCGAAGGCTGGTTCGTTCTGAATCATCATCATGGCTGATACTTTCAACTTTGGATTCTTCCTGTTCTACTGCAGCTAGACCTGAGCTTCTCACACTTCGATGCGTCTAAGCCTTATCCGGCGATGGTGTGGCATGGTTCCACACAACATTTGGCGTTTGCTGGAATGATAGCTTGCGCTCATCAATCAACTTCTGGATCACATGCCTCAGAGTTATACACTGATCGGTATTATGCCCCGATCCTCGATGAAAATCGCAGTGTTCTTCTGCCTTCCATGTCCTGGGGAGCGGATTAGGAGGATCCCTAATGCGAGGTAAATAGACATGGGAAACCACACCGTAGTGCCATTATAAAATGCGGTGGTATGGATATCAGCTCCCTGTAACCATTCCATGGAAATGATGCCTTCACAATCACAGTCACACAATTGCACTACCTCATCTTGTATTTTACTAAATCAAAGATACCGAGGAGAATAATAAAAAATAGGGCAAACAAAGGCATCAAAACCCATTCAAAACAACCCATTCAACACCAACATTGAAACAAACATCCATCAAAATGAGGTGCAGGGGCAGGTCAGAGAGTAAATATATCAAGGAGGGACATAAGAATTTCCAGATATGCTTTCTTCTAAACCCCAAGGATTGTAATGACAGACCTACAGTCCATGTCACCATAACTAGCATAACATCCCAAGAACAAACATATGCTCAAAACAAAGACAAAACGAAGAAAAAAAAAAAAACATAACCACATGAAATTCAGAGGGAACAAACTTTAAACATTCAAAGGGATGGATCACTTACAGAGTGTAGGGGATTATACTTGCAATGAGGCAGAATGCAGTCCGCTAGATAGCGTGCTAATGCGCTGAACACTATCCTTGTAATCCTTCGGATCCTATGACCGAGGTCGGAATTGCCACTGGACAAAAATGGCCTCTGAGGTTTGAAATAGTAGTGATGATGGCGATAGGGGGAAAATGAGGATGGAGATCTCGGCCCGATTGTAGGATCGAATGATTGAGGAAAAGAGAAATGGGTTCCGAAGATGGTCTCTGATGATGGATTAGAGAAATGGGTTTGCAGAGGAATTAAGAAATAGCAATGGAATGGGGTTTGGATATGGGTTTTAAAGATGAAAATGGGTTGTAAATCTCAAGTTTAATGAAGTAGGGTTGATGGTGGCTTGGCCGGATTCCGACGAAATGTGACCAGAATAAATGGAGGTTCGGGAGAAAAATACGGTCTGTTGATGGTTGTATAGCAAAAATGAAGGGGAAAATGGGGTCTGCTGGATTTAGGGGAAATGAAATGAGGCAATGGAAGATGGGATCTGTGAAGAGGAAATGGAAGTGGGTTTAGGTTTGATGGTAGTGACGAATTTTGTGGAGAGGTAGTGAGGAGAGGATGAGGTTATGGTGGCAACGTGGAGATGAAGGCCGAAGGTGGAGAAATGGGTTTCGAAGTGGGTTTCACTTGAAATGGAGGTTTTGTTGAAATTGGGTTGGAGGTGGTGGAGGTAGCGTGAGTCTCGGATTCCGGTGGGAAATGGAGGGGAGGGCTTCAAGGGTTTGAAAGGGGCGGATGGCCGGAGATGGGGATGGTGGTCAGAGTTGCAGAGAAATGGGGGATGCGGCTGGAGGTAGAAGATGGAACGAGTGGGTTTGGGTCGGAAATGGAATGGGGTTTGGGATGGAGAGATAGGCGGTGGGTGGGTTTTGAGGTGGAAGATGATGGGGTAGATGCAGGAGGTGGGTTTCCGCCGGAGAAAATGATGGTTGGGGAGGAAGAAAAGGTGGCCGGCCGATGGAAAAGTGGAGAAGAAGGTGGAGATGAGGTGGGATTTGGATGTTAGGGAAATGGGTGCGGAGGTGGTTGCCTCCTTCTCCTTCTTCTTCTTCCTCTCTCTCTCTCTCTCTCTTATTCTCTCTGGTTTTTTTTCTCTCCCTCTGCTTCGAACGAAGAAAAAGAAAAATCCTCCTCAACCCTAACTCGTTAGGTGATTATATAGGGTAATAATAAATTTGACCCTTCTTCCCCCAGGACAACCACCCTCTATGCATATTTATGACTACTCCTTTCTCAACAGGGGGGCCCAGGAAAGAAATGGTCTAGAAAAAGATGATATATTCTGCCCCCTTCCTCTCCTTTGGACAGCCCCCATCAATGCGTTTTGTACATCTCCTAACTTACAGGGGGGGCCTCGGGCAATGGCGGAGGGGGAAATTTTATGGAAAATATCTCCCTCCCCTTGATCCTAGCCCTTCAAATCAGCTTTTGTTTAAGGGCTGGGATCAAAGGAAGCCTAATCTACATAGGATTCCCCTCTGGCTAATTCTAGTCCTAAAGCTCTCACTAACCTAGCTTAGGCCTTAATGGTGACTTGGAGGGGAAGAAAAGCATCTTTGCAAATTATGAAATTGCCCTGCTTCAGGATAATACACCCCCTAATTATGCTACACACTAATCCGCATACCCCTGCTTCTGCCTGGACAACCCATTATAGAAAATTTGAACTGGTTTTCTAAATTCCTGCACACCCCCGCTTCTGGCTGAATCGCCACCCTTATTCCTACACTACACTACTCTACAAACATCGTCTGCTTGCTAGGCGAACCGCGACGGATTCGGACAAAAATTGACGAGGACCTAAATGAGACCCTAACCTATTCTAGGAACAAATTTGGGACATTAAAACACTAGTTTAAAAAGGTTTCTACCCTAACGACGCTTATTTAGGGTTCAGTCAAAATGGGGTGTCTACAGTACCTCTTATTCAAAGTTTGTAAACCCTTGTGAGGGATTTTTTATTCTTTCTTTCTTTATCAAGAACATTGTATTCGGGGGATTGTTCGGAGAAGCGGAGCCCACTCTTCGTGCTGAGGAGTGCCACCAAGGTTAAAGGCATTCGGAATTGTAATCGGCACCGATCTTCGCCGAAGTTAAGAAGATCAAATAGTGAAGCCAACAACGGGTTTGGTTGGTGGAGTGGAGTAGGCCTCGCGTTTGGAGGACCGAACTACTTTAAATCTCGGGTGCACTCTCTCTTATCTCATGCTCTTTATTTGCATTGCACTTAGGATTTAACTTGTGTGTTTAAATTTCATCTTTGATCTCTTAATCTTCAAATTTGGGTTAGAAATTTTCAAAAGGTTAAAACTTGTTAGCAACCTAAATTTTACCTCCTCATAAGTTGCCATCTCGGGCCTACCCTTGGAATTTCAAAACTAGGTTGGGGCCTTTGGAACCCACACCCATTTGGTTCCAAATGTTTTGGATTTACCTAAAGTGTTCTTTTCAACCCAAATCATTTTAGTTCTAGGTAATAATCTAAACACGCATTCAATTTTAAAATATCCTACTTTACCACAAAAAATGACATTTTGTGCAACAAGTAGATGGACATGCAAAATCACAAGAAGTTTTATAATTTTCAAGAGATTTCTTCTCTTCTTGCAAACCTTGGTTTTCAAAAACCAATTTTTCATTTTCATTCTCAAATGAATTGTATCCTTGAATCAAATCAAAATTAGCACTAATCAAGTTCTCATTCATTTGATTCAAAGCATCATTTTTTAGCGAGAAATCATCAATTTTCATTTTCAAAGAATTTATCTCTTTTTGCAAATTGGAAATTGAGCTGTTGAAATCCTTTTCCATTTCTAAAGACTTTACATGCACATTAGGATTTACAACACAATCATGTATATGAGATTCATTAGAATCTACAAATGCATTTTTCAAGTTTAACCCGAACTTCATGAGCATTTTTACATTTTGAAACTTTCTCAAATACGTGAGGAGAGAATGACCAACAAATGGCAATTAAAGCTTTAGCATTTAAATCAAGCCATTTGGAATCAATTTCCCCCCTTTTATTTTTAGAAAGAGATGAGTCATTTTCAACCAAATCCAAAATCTCATAATCTAATAATTCTAAAAAGAAACTCAAATGAATTTTCCATTTATCAAAATTATTTTCATTAAAAATAGGTGGATCTAAAATCGATTGACCAAGATGAAAATCCATGGGATGCCAAAAAAAATCTTTTTCTCTTTTGAATTTTAAAAAATAAAAAATCCCCAAATAAGAGCCTTGAGCTCTGATACCAAGTGAAATCCAAGGATAGATGACGACCTAAGGTATTTAAAAATTCTTGCCAAATACAAATGCGGAAGCAAAATCAAATGGCAAATAAACAACCAAGCACACAAATGAAAATAAATCACAAATGCAGAAAGAGATAGAGAGAGATATAGAAAAAGTGCACCCCAGATTTATAGTGGTTCGGTCACTCAAGGACCTACTCCACTCCACCAAGACCTGTTGGTGATTTCACTGCGGATTTCTTTAATGGCGAGGAATCAACCCAATTACAACTTGGTTCGGCTACGCCTCTCCACGAACTAAAGAAAGCTCCGCGTCTCCAACACTCGCTCTTGGGATGGCTATGCGTCCCTTCGCACTCGCCGAATATACAAATATGTAAAAGAAAATAAAAATACAAAACCCTCTTCAAGGGTGGATGAAGCTCTCAAGCTTATACAAACAAAACTCTCTTAAAAGATGTACAAAGATAAGCTCTAGATCTAATCCCTTTAGATATATCCCAAATGAGGCACAAGGGTGTTTAATCACTTTTCACAAGATTAAAACATGTTTAGAAATGGGAGAGTTCTTTTTAAGAGGTCTTAAATAAGGTATATATATAGCTCATTTGAAAATATGACCGTTTGAGGGCAAAAGGGTAAAAAACTGGGTTGAAAAAGTCAAGCCCCGCAGGCTCCAAAGGCTATATTGCCAGGCCGTCGCGGTCGACCGAGTTATGGCGGTCGCCCGCCCTTATTGGGTTCATCTTTTTATTTTTAAATTTCAAACCGCAGTGGTCGACCGAGCCATGTCGGTCGTCCGGAGAGAGCAACCTGGACATATTTATTTTTGTCCAGATTTCTATCCGAGGTCGTCCAGCCATTGGAGGTCAACCGGCTCGACCTTACTGGATTGTTTTTGTATTGACAGAAACATATCCGCGGTCGCCCGAGACACCCTGGTTGACCGGCCCGCTATTGGAAGCCAAGTTCTGGATTTCTAGACTTGCTTCAGTTGTTGCCCGGAAAACCCCGGTCAACCGGCCATGGTAAAAATTCCATTTTAACTTTAAAACTTCAGGAGCTTTTGGGCCAAGGTATTTGGGCTTTTCCCTATGCTTTCAAATATATTTTCAAATACATTTTCAAGTTCATTTCAAATACATTTTCAAGTTTATTTCAAATATATTTTCAAGTTAATTTCAAATAATTTTAAGGCCTTTGAAACTCAATTACCTGTGCCTCTAAAAGGGATGTCTAAGTGGGATTAGACTTACATTCTAACACAAGACAATTACAAACAAATCTTCAACTTTGAAGCTCTTCATGTCTGGGTCAATTCCATGGATCTTCTCTTTGATTCTTTGGTTGTTCATGATGTCTCATTTATTTCTCTAAGCCTTCAAATTTCTTTGGCTTCTAATGAGACGTCTTCAATTGGTTCATGTCATGATCTATGCTTCCTTGTCTTTGGTGTTTGATTCCTTGATTTCCAATACATGAACTTTGAAATATCAAACAATTAGATAAGCAAAACACATCAACTTATGTTTGGAATCATCAAAACAAGAAGGTAATGCCAAGGTGGGAACCATTGGGCTTACAGTTAATAGCGAGTCTTTGACTTATTTACCCCCGTGCTTTGGTAGCGTTAATAACGAGTCTTTGACTTATTTACCCCGGTATTTTGGTAGCGTTATTAGAGAGTCTTTGACTTATTTACCCCTATGCTTTGGTAGCATTATTAGAGAAGTCTTTGACTTATTTGCACCCCCTCCTTAGTGAAAGTCAGTTATGGGTTTATCCTTTAAAGTTGTTGTCACTCACCTTTATTAGAGACTATCTCAGTCATATTATAGCTTTACTTACTTGGGATCTTTTCATTTTTACCTTGAGACTCTAGTTTACTCGTCTAGCGATCATTTCACTTTTAGTGAGTTTATTTGATTTCAGAGTTTCCCCTTTAGCCCTAAGGTTTGGCATGTTCGCTTTTTAAGGGTTAAGACATTTTAAAAATCTAAAAAACACTAGAAAAAATTTTAAAAATCCAAAAGCATTGAAACATTTGAAATAAAAAACATTTGAAAAGTTAATTTTTTAGAAGTAGTTAGGAAAGTTTATTTCCGAACTACGTTGGCTTGATCCTCTCCCACGAGATACGAGGCAGCTTGGGATTTTCATCCCAAGTCCAGTCAAACCTTAAAAAAGAAATCGTTTAAACCTTTTAAATAAAACTCTACACATGTTTTCGAAAAGATCTTCCTCTAGAGTTAGGTGTTAGACCTAGATAGAGAGTTTTAGAGTTAGGAGTTTGTTCTTGATGTGTTGAGTGCTTTGTTTGTGTTTATTTTAGTTTTTTGTATTTGTGTTAGTTAGGAGTTTCTCCTAGCTAGGAGTTTGTTACGTCTCTGTCCGGTCAGTTGGCGATACTCTTCGCCGACTGATGACTAGATTATGATGCGTTAGACAGCCTATTATTTTCCTTATGACACACAGCCTAGTTGCACATAGGATATAGGAACCACTTGCATTAGCTTAGGGCTAAACTTGCATTTAGTTATGACATATAGGAAGTCCTAAAGTCCACAATTCACTTTAACCTAAATAATATTTAAGAAGCTATAAAAATCAGTCTGGTCTTTTAGGTTGAGTCTAGTTTAGTGGTCTAGATGTGTTAGGCATCATAGTTTAGAATAGGCGCGCAAGAACTACGTGGCCTTGATTCCCGTAAGAGGCGGGGATACGTAGGCGGCTTGGATGAACATCAGACCATCTAAGATTCAGGCGAAAACATTTATAGTTTTAGGGTTTGTTGTTAGTATTTTAGGATTTGAGTCTGTTATTCAGCATTGTTTCTTGCATAGGATCATGATAGTGTTTTTACTTCTTTTTTCTGATTACCTTTATTTCTTGCATAGTTGTATGTGTTTAGTAGTGGCATTGCTTGTCTTTATAGCTTTATTGCATGTTTAGCTATAAGTTACTTGTTTATTCACATGTTTAGCTGTAGTTCTTTACTGCTTGCTAGTTTATTATCTTTTGATCACCTGCTTAGCTATAGCTCTTTACTGCTTACTAGTTTATTATCTCTTGATCCCCTGCTTAGCTTTAGCTCTTTATTGCTTATTAGTTTATTATTTCTTGACCACCTGTTTAGCTGTAGCTCTTTACTGCTTAGCTGTTGATTATTTTTACTTATCTGTTTAGTTATAGCTCTTTTTCTGTTTTCCTGCTTATTCTAGCCTATCATATATGCTCATAATCATTGCCATTATCTACTTAGCTGTAGATGTGCATGTGTATGTTTACCACTTTACTAGATGTGATGAGTTAGGATTAGATGGGATGTTTAGAGATATGTAGCAGGATTATCAGGTATTGGATAAACTCTAGTCTTCTCTGCCTCTTTCAGAGACGGAGGATTCTAATGTTTATTCTAATGACAGATGATACTGGTTCTAATTCTCTTTAGGCATGGATGCTAGATGTGATGTGTGGAGATAGATAGCATGGTTATTTGATATTGGATAAACTCTAGTCTTCTCTGCCTCTTTTAGAGACGACGGATTCTTGTGTTCAAACCAATGTCGGGTGACACTGATATCAATTCTCTTTAGAATTTGGATGTTTTATCTTTCTTTTGCCCATACCCGGGTCATGCATGTTTAGGTAGACGTTTTCTTAGGGATGCTTGTTCCCATTTCACATGATTTTTGCCCAAAACTCTTTAAAGTTAATTTAAAAATGGCATAAGAGACCCGCTCGAGCGAGCTGGATGCCTAAAACCTTCCCAACTCGTAATCAGGCATGGACCCTTTCTTCTTTGGTTATCCGTTGCAAACAGAGCATTTGTTTTTGGTTCCATGGCCTATCCATGGATGGCGACTCTTTTATATTTTTAGGTACGTCTTGGTTTCGAGGCTTTTGTCTCCGGATCAAGAGGTATCTCATATATCGCCATAGGGCGCTTTATTTCGAGAGGTCCTTGGCAATGCTCTTCTTCATGTGGAGATCCAAAGGACCGACGAGGACTCGTTCCTCGCCGCCTCCTCAGATCGAGGTCCACAGGCTGACGACTCCACTGGATTAGGTCATATTAGCCTAGAGCGGATTACAAGATTAGTGAAAGATGGTTCATTGGATTCAATCCAAGTGGAACCCTTTCCAACTTGTGAGCCATGTCTCTAAGGCAAAATGTCTAAAATTTCTTTCAAGGGCAAGAGTGGAAGAAGCAAAAGTGTACTGGAATTGATACATACAGATGTATGTGGTCCTATTTCTCATCCCGTGAGAGGAGGGTTTGTCTACTTCGTGACTTTCACGGATGACCTTTAAAGGTACGGCTACCTGTACTTAATGCGACGTAAGTGTGAGATCTTTGAAAAGTTCAAAGAGTTCAAGAATGAAGTAGAAAAGTAGCTAAACAAAAAGATTAAAACACTTCGCTCTGATAGGGGAGGAGAGTACCTCTCGGATGAGTTTAAGGACTACTTAAAGAGAAAACAGAATTGTTTCTCAATGGACTCCACCTGCAACACCAGAGTTGAACGGTGTGTCAGAGAGGAGAAATCGAACACTATTAGACATGGTTTGATCTATGATGAGCTTTGCACAGGCACCTTTGTTTCAATGAGGATTCGCCCTACAAACGATGATCTACATCCTTAATCGGGTATCAACTAAATCAGTACCAAGGACTTCATATGAGAAATGGACCGGCAGAAAACCCGCATTGAATCATATGAGGATATGGGGTTGTTCTGTCCATGTTAAAAAGATAGGTGTTGAAAAGTTGGAGTCACGAACCAATAGGTGTCTCTTTATTGGATATCCTAAGGAAATAAAGGGTTATATGTTTTATAACCCTAGTGAGCAAAACTGTTTTGTGAGCAGGAATGTCGCATTCTTAGAAGAAGTGTTCATTCAAGATGGGAGCAGAAATGATAGGATTGCTTTAGAAGAGCAACCCAAAAATCCAATAGAGAGATATAAGGAAGTTGAGCAAGTACTCACTAAACCTATTCCAACACTTCGGCGTAGTAGTAGGGGGATCAGATAACCCAATAGACTTGTCTGCTTGGGTGAAGTAAATAGAGAAGATACATATCTCCTTAACTACAAAGAGGTGATGTTAGACAACGATGGGAGAAAATGAATGGATGCTAAGAAATCCGAAATGGACTCTATGTATTCCAATAAGGTCTGGACTCTCGTTGATCTACCTGAGGGTATTAAACCTATTGGATGTAAATGGATCTTCAAGAGGAAGAAGAGCCCTGATGGAAAGGTGGAGACCTATAAGGCTAGGCTAGTGGCGAAGGGATATGGTCAAAAGGCTAGTATTGACTATGAGGAAACCTTCTCCACCAGTAGCCATGCTAAAGGCCATTAGGATTTTACTAGCTATCTCTGCACATTATGATTATGAAATCTGGCAGATAGACGTCAAAACCGCCTTCTTGAATGGAAACATTTAGGAAGATATTTATATGGTCCAGCCGGAGAGTTTTGAAGTTGTTAGAGAGGGTAATAAAAAAGTGTGCAAGTTGCAGAGATCCATTTATGGATTGAAGCAAGCTTCCTGTAGTTGGAACCTTTATTTCGATCAAGCAGTCAAAGAGTTTGGCTTCTGTCAAAATGTAGATGACGCTTGTGTTTACAAAAAGGTCAGTGGGAGCGTGGTTATGTTCTTGGTTCTTTATGTAGATGACATCCTACTAATTGGGAATGATGTAGGATTTCTATCAAGTACAAGGTTGTGGCTTTCAAGCACGTTTGCTATGAAAGATCTGGGAGAAGCTTCATACATTCTAGGAATTAAATTGTTTATGGACCATAAGAATAGGAAGGTTGGGCTATCACAAGAAACTTACATAGATAAGATATTGGCAAGGTACAATATGGCAGATCCCAAGAAGGGATTAGTTCCTTTCAAGCATGAAATCAAGTTATCCAAGAAGATGTCTCCTAAGACACTTGAGGATAAGCAGGTTATGAACAACATTCCCTATGCTTCGGCTGTGGGAAGTCTTATATATGCTATGTACAAGGCCAGATATCTGTCACTCTATAAGTGTGGTTAGCAAATATCAGTCGGACCCAGGTCTAGAGCATTGGACATCAGTTAAACATATTTTTAAGTATCTTAGGAGAACTAAACATTATTGTTTAGTTTACGGTGCAGACGAGTTGGTCATTTCTAGTTTTACCGACGCAGATGCATGAAATCATCATCTAGTTTTGTGTTCACCTTAGCAAATGGGGCAGTGTCATGGAGAAGTTGCAAGCAAGACACTACGGTAGATTCCCCAACTGAGGCTGAGTACATCGTTGCGAGTGAAGCAGCGAAAGAGGCAGTATGGCTGCGAAAGTTTTTGGATGACCTTGGACTCGGACCCTCTGTTGAGAGACCCATTATGGTGTACTGTGATAATAGCGGAGCAATTGCTCAAGCAAAGGAACCGAGGTCTCATAAGAAGTCCAAGCATGTACTTCGAAAGTATCATGTGATACGGGAGATCATTGACAGAGGGGATGTGGCCATTGCAAAGGTTGCCTCAGTGGATAATGTGGCGGACCCTTTTACCAAACCCATTAGTGAAAAGGTGTTTGACAGACATGTTGAGGGGATGGGTCTAAGATATATATGCATAACTAGTTTTGGGGGCAAGTAGAAGACTATTAGAGTTGGTGTCCTAAAACCCAGTATATTTCACATGTTGATCAATACAAGTTTCTTTTCATTACAATTAATGGGTAACTAAAAGTTAAATATGTGTGACATGCTACTTATTATTGACATGTATTTGTCCTTAGGTAGCAAAGTAGGAAATCCATGTTCATGGATTCACAGATCCTAGGGAGCAAGGAGATATGGGATTCCGGTTCTTTGCAGACCTTAATAGTTCCTAGTTGGAGTTGAGGTTGGACACCTCCTCATGTATACAACTAGCATCTATCTTGCGAACATACACGTGATGTGGAGTGACTTATCTCAATCACTCGGGTAGTGGACCTTAAGCAAGATAGAATGGGTAAGACAATTAGATTGCGTACTGAACATGATCACATTAGAATAGCTTGTGGACAGAAGACAATAGAGCTCTCTACCTCAGAGGACCTTCTACACGTCCTTTGACCTGAGGGGTCATACTGGTCTGTTGGCGAGTCTCTCATTCTTGGTCTATCTAACCGTGATTCTCTTGGCAACATTAGAGGGTAGTTCTAGAGTGTTGGACAAACCATCGAGGTCAATAGTGATACCCGACATGGAATTCTACGATTTTGGTTAGAGCAGTAGGCCTAGAAAAATACCTGACCAGGTGGATTTGATAAAGTGTATGACAAAATGATTTCACAAAATAAGTTTTGAAATGGTTTTTAGCAAATGCATTTGCGGGCCAACACTGCTTGACTGAAAGGTATACCGTGAGTGAGTCTAGGGGGTAGTTGATGTCCACCCCCCGTAGGACTCAACTCAGTAGATGTGGACTTGCAGCAAGGACTCGCACATTTGATGTGATTAGGGGTATGATGATTTGATGGTTATCTTTAGGGTTACGTCTCGATGGAGGCCACTGACTCAATGCGATTGTAGCATTGGCTATAGAGCAATAATCGTAGTGGGGCCCACTTGTGGGTTCTGCAGGATCTATCATTGAATCCCTGCTACGATCCCACTCACTACTCGATTGACCTATTATTATCTATTAGATAGAGGTCCCGCGTTTATTTGGTTGCATATACGAACTAGTTTTGTGGCATTTGATGCATTGAAAGGATATATACAATGTATGTAGTGTATATGCACTATTGGATATAGTGGGAATACCAAAATGGTTAAGTAGAAACCATAAGGGTATTTTAGAAATTATAAAAAAATATGGATGGAGCTTTTATCCTATTGGATGGGAGGAAATATGTTTATTTAATTAAAAAATTAAATAAACAATCGTAAGTTTAGGTTATAGACCGGTTTAACTAAAACAGTCATAACTTACTCAGCTCTTTTCAAAAATTAATGTGTAAGTATTCGTTTCGAAGAATTTTGAAAGATCTACAACTCTGTAGTTTATGAGTTTTTCTAGTTCTACCATTTACTTGTCCAACAATGAGGTTGAAATTTGACCTACAAGCTTATAGCGGGAATGTAGAAAAAGGAAAGAGTAAGAGATATTTTAAGGATTGTTTTTATCCAATAAAGCAACCACATTTTTTACTTGAAAGAAATCACAATTTAGGAATTTTTAAAAGTTCAAGAGTTTCTAAAAACATTCCCCAAATTGTTTGGTTTCTATTTTGAAAAAGCAAACTAGCTTGTTTCCAAATTGGAGCTGCTAATTATGGCTAGTTTCCATGTTTTGTGAGATCTCTCTAGAAACTTTGGATTGTGCATATGGAAATTGAGAACTCTATAAATATGAGACATATGGCTGGAGTTTTCAAGAGCTCTTTCATAATTCCATGTATTGGAAATTGGTAGAGACACCCCAAAGTCTTTCTCCTCTTCTTCTTCAATTCCATCAACTAGTTTTGTCTTTTATAAAAAGATGACAAACATCTAACCAAGCACCATTGATCCAAATACATATTCCCATATTATAATTTGATTTAGATCAGATTATAAAGTAAACAAAGAGTTGTTTAAGAGATCCTTTGTGCAACGAAAGGAATCCATCAGTTCAACTTGCGGTTTCGCATCGATTAGATCGTTGGCGAATTTTTGACGAGTAGATCACGTAGATATTTTTCTTCTCATCAGCAAAATACAGTATTTATATTTATGTTTTTTAAATCACATTAAAATCAATTAGTCTCTAGAAATCCTGGGTTAGGGCAAAATTTTTATTCTACACGGTTTATTCTTCCGCAATGTGTAGCGATTTTGCTTGGGAATTTTTACAACAAATCTAACAAGAGAGAGAGAGAGAGTTCAAAAGTCAATCTTTAAGCAAAAGGAGATTGAAGCAACAAACACTGACCATCCTGAGGCTCGTGAATCACCGGCTGATAAGAAAGACAGAGATGCTTAGGACGACCATCTAAGCGCCTTGGAGATCACCACCAATATGTGTGGATGTGTGGCATATACTCAGAGAGCAGTGGAATAAGCAATCAAAAGGGAGGAGACAAGTAATGAATTTGCCTGGAATTACCTCGGAGAATAGTGGTAAGTAGTGTTTGGCTGCATCCTACATTCAAAGAGGAGTCCACAAGCCAATCTTAGAGTGCAAGGAGGCTGATGCAACAAGCACTGACCATCATGAGGCCAGTGAATCATCGACTAACAAGGAAGATGGGATACTTTGGACGACCAGCTCTGGAGATCACCAACGGTACGTTTGGATGTGCGTCATAAACACAAAGAGTGGTGGAATGAGTGGTCAGAAGGGAGGAGACAAGCATTGGGTCTGCCAGGAATTACCTTGGAGAATAGTGGTAATTAGTGTTTGGTCGTGCAACATAGACTTGTCGTGTAGAAGAATAAGGGGGTGTCATTACCAATATGAGGGAGGAGAGGGGTGGAGAGAGAAAGAGAGAAAACATCATTCCCAAGATTTTTCAAACAAAGTTTTACCTTTTTTCGGGGAATTTAGACTGAAAGCTACAAAGAGAGGACACGAATTTAACCTCACAGACATGCAATAATTACCTAGGAGACATGCCAAGGAGTCTCCTAGGAGTTTAATGCAATATTGGCAACCAAACAAGGAATGGCATCCCAAATTGAACCAAATTTCCTAAGGCTAAAGAGCTTTTGTGCAACCAAACACACCCAAAGAAATGATGGAAATATTCCAATGAGCACTCTACCTTAAGAATAAAAAAAGAGATGATAACCTTGACTATAGTACCGGGTGTTGGGGGTAAAATCGGCACCCACCTTGGATGAGCAACACGTGGCATTTCCGACTATATCAGAACCAACCCAGTAATTTTCGTATGAATTATTACGTGCCTATCTCGTCCGAATAAGTAGTGATGTCCAAATTGGGAAACCGCCTCTTATGAAGGTAATGCGTCCTGAGGCGGTAACTCTCTACCTATGGGGGGTTCATTAATAAGTAACTTGCTTGTTAAGGGACGTAGGATATCTATTAAAAATAGATATGAACTTATCTCCCTGGGAAGTTGACCAATTAAGGAAGACTCCTAAAACAGTAAGATTCTAAGCATCATGGACTCTATTCTCTATAAAAAGGATCCTTATATTGATAATGGAACTACGTTAGACTTTATCCTCAAAGAAGGGGTACGTAGGCATCTTGGGAAGACCAGGTTTAGTCAAATCATCCCTCACCTCCTCTTCGTTGGTAACACTTCTGAACTTCATCTCCTTCCCTTCAATTCACCCGTGATTCCGATTTCTAGCTTAAATATTGTAGTATCATAATTCTGGTACTCTTAATATCTTTCTGTGAGTGCAAGTTGCTTACAGGAACAACTCTATCACCGCTAGATCGTGTAGAGCGGATTTCGGTATCATCAGATTGGCGGCATCCGTGGGACCATCATGACAAATTCGGGGTCAAAAACTTAAAAATCTGTCGCAGCTAACCCACAGGGCGAAGGGGTAATGACTAAGAGTCAAGCACATGCTATAATCCCCGAGAATCAAGTTCCGGAGGAAACGCCTAATAACGAGGATACTGCTCCAGTTACTATGACCATGTTCAACCAACTTGCATCGCAAGTGGGGAACGTTTCTGTCACCCTGCAGGAAATGTTGAGACGTTTACCCCCCCCCCCCCACCGATAGTTCGGAATGTTGATCTTCCTCCACTAATCACGGAAGTACGGAATCCACATCTATAAGAAGAACAAACGAATCACCTGAGGGCAGAAATCCTTGCAGTCGAAGGCTAGTAAATCACCAGCCATCTGCTTCGATTACTAGTCCCAGGTCAAATCATGGAATTGGGGAGGCGAATGATCGACGAGCACCGGAATTAACTTTTCGGCCTATTCCAACTCAGAATAACAACCCCCAAAGGGCTACTGACACAGGAAACCCAAACCAAACGCAAGATAACCCACATCACAATTCGAGAGACGGAATTCATGAGCCTGATTCAGGACTCCTTGCCGAACTTCAACGACAGGTCAGGAAAATGCAGCGTCATGTTAAGAAGCCTTATGAGCCAGATCTCCTGACTGAATGGGAGAATGAAATACAATCACCGTTCATAGAGGCCATAGCCCAGGCTCAACTAACTCCAAATTTCAACTTACCCAGACTCGACCTCTATGACGGTATGTTTGATCCATTGGAATATCTTCAATCTTACAAAAGGGCGATGGAATTTAAAAGCGCTAACGATGCAGTCATGTGTGGCGCTTTTTCTTCATACTTGAAAAGAGGAGCGAACAGTTGGTTTGGTTGCCTTAGACCTAATTCCAAATCTTCTTTTTGGGAATTAGGTAGGGAATTTGTGACATACTTCGCCAATAGTTGGCCATAGAAAAAACCTGCCGACACGCACCTCGCTCTCCGTCAAGGAAATGATGAAACCTTACGATCTTTCATAGGTCGGTTTAGGGCTGAATTATTACAAATCAAAGACCCTAATCATGAGATGGTTAGATCAGCGATGAAATCAGCTGTCCATGACATAGATCTCAAAGAAGCTCTGAATATCGACCTTCCTCGAGATCTCCATGAACTAATGGCAGTAGCAGACAAATATGTTAACAATGAAGAATCTTTGGCCATGGAAAAAGAATTAGAACTCCCCAAAGCTCCGGAGAAGAGGAAGGGGGAGGGCCGTTCGAATAATGGTCAGGGTAAACCACTTCGATATGATAATCGACAGTCACAATCTGGTAACCGAGCTCCCTCGCAACAGTTCGAAAGGTACAACTACTCCTTTGAACACATTCGTAGCAAATATCCTTTACGAAATCCGAGGAAAGGAGGATCTCCTATGGCCACCAAAGATGAAAGGTACCGGTCGAAAGCGTAATACTAGTAAGTATTGCCATTTTCATGGCGACCATGGTCATACTACAAATGATTATTATAATTTGAAGAATGAAATCGAAAGGTTGGTAGGGCTCGGGCGAGTTGATAAATACTTGTTGAACCTGAAGCATAATGGGCCTTCCTACAAACCCGAAGTTCCGAAGGCACCCGGTCCTTCTAATCTGACCCAATCGATCGCCGGGAATGACCAAACTAGACAAATTTCTGAGGTTAAACAGCTCCCGGATTTAAGGACCAACGCTCCACTCAGAATCGCAGGGAACATCAATGTAATCGCTGAGGGAGTGGCCTTAGAAGGGCCAACAATTTCTGGACAGAAGGCCTATGCCGCCCAAATTCATGCGGTGGAGCTCCAGTAAAGAAATTGCGATCGGATTCTACTTACAGCGGGGAACAGATCGTCTTTTCCGAAAAAGACTACGACGATGTTTTACTCGCCCATGATGATGCGATCGTCGTCCGCCTTATTATTGCCAATTTCAGTGTGAGTAAAGTAATGATAGACACTGGCAGTTCTGTCAATATCTTACATTACAATGCTTTTAAAGAGATCCATTTAGGCTTGGACAGGCTTAAACCAGTCGAATGGTCTATCAATGGATTTTCTGGTGGATCGATTAGTATCAAAGGTAGGATAGACCTACCTGTAACGTTCGGTACCGAGCCTCGGCAGAAAACCATCATGCAAACTTTCGTGGTTGTAAAGGTCCCCTCTACTTATAACGCCATCATAGGACGCCCGACTCTAAACAAACTTGAAGCGGTCGTCTCGACACCTCATCTAGAAATCAAATTCCCGATGAAAGCAGGAGTGAGCGAGGTTAGAGGAGATCAAGAAAGAGCTAGAAATTGCTACGCTGATTACACCAAAGTGGTGAAAAAAGCAAAGGAAGCTTTCCAAATAGCCGGTACTGATCCACGATCGGATAATTACCAGACACGCGGAGAACCGATCGAAGAGCTAACCCAGATACCGTTGTTCGGGGAAAATGATGAAAGAACAGTCCAGATCAGATCACTCCTCACTGGTAAGATCCGAACCAACGTGGTTAATTTTTTGAAAGCTAACGCATATGTTTTTGTATGGTCTGCTTTAGATATGCCGGGTATCTCGACGGACGTTGCCGTCCATCGACTCAGCGTCGACCCCTCTCATAGACCCGTCAAACAAAAGAAACGGAATTTCGCTCCTGAGCGACAGAAGGCTATAAAGGAGGAGGTCAATAAACTTCTACAAGCCGGATTCATCCGAGAGATACATTATCCAGAATGACTTGATAATGTAGTAATGGTAAAAAAAGCGAGCGGGAAGTGGCGGATATGTGTCGACTTTACCAACCTAAATAAGGCTTGCCCAAAGGATCACTACCCCCTTCCCCGAATTGACATGTTGATAGATGCTACATCCGGCCACGAGATGCTTAGTTTCATTGATGCTTTCTCCGGATATAATAAGATACGTATGTATTCCCCCGACATTCCCAAAACATCCTTTGTCACAGGAGAAGGCCTCTTTTTTATAAGGTCATGCCCTTTGGCCTTAAAAACGCAGGAGCTACGTATCGAAGGTTAGTAAATAAAATTTTTGCCCCACAGATCGGTCAGAACATGGAGGTATACATTGATGATATGCTTGTTAAAACCTTAAAAACGACCAACCATGTTACCGACCTTCAGGAAGCTTTCGCGGTATTATGAAAATACCAGATGAAGCTCAACCCATTGAAATGTGCCTTTGGGGTGACATCCGGCAAGTTCCTCGGATTCATGGTAAGTCAACGAGGTATAGAGGCTAATCTCAAGAAGATACAAGGCATCCTTGATATGACACCACCAAGAACTGTGAACGAGGTACAACGGCTCGTAGGAAGGATAGCGGCTCTAAGCCTATTTATGTCAAAATCTGCCGAGAAATGTCTCCCGTTCTTCAACATATTACGGAACATGAAAGATTTTCAGGGACAACCGAGTGCCAAGAAGAGTTCGAAAGCCTCAAACAATACCTCCAATATCCTCCAGTATTGATGAAACCGCTTCCAAACGAAGAGTTATATCTCTATCTAACGGTAAGCCCCTTTGCTGTTAGTGCTGTATTGGTCAGAAAGGAACAAAAAACAGAGCACCCCATATATTACGTTAGCCGGGTATTGCACGACGCCGAAACAAGATATCGAAGTATTGAGAAATTTGCATTTGCGGTGGTCGTCGCAGCTAGAAAATTGCGCCCATACTTTCAAGCCCACACAATAGTTGTTCTTACCGACCATTGTGCAAAATCCTTCAGAAGCCCGATACCTCGGGACGATTAATTAACTGGGCGGTAGAGCTGGGAGAATTCGACATATTAGTACGACCTTGTCCTGCAATTAAGTCGCAAGTGCTCACCGACTTTGTCATGGAATGCACAGCTCCGGCTGAAGCCTCGGGGGGGGGGGGGCAGGAGGAGATAAAAGAGGAACATCAGGAAAAACAATATCCATGGATGTTGTTTGTCGATGGATCAGCTAACGCAGCAGGAAGAGGAGCAGGCCTAGTCTTGGCCGGACCCGACAAGTTCTTGGTAGAATACGCTTTAAAACTAGACTTCGATGCCTCCAACTAGGGGTGGACATGGTTCCGGTTCGAACCGACGAACCGAACCGAACCGGCACATTTGGTTCGGTTCAGTTCGGTTCCATTTATATATGGTTCGGTTCTGGTTCAGAAATCTGGGAACCGATGCAAATTCGGTTTGGTTCTGTGTTTGGGATCCCAGAACCGAGAACCGAACCGAGAACCGAATTTTCGTGAAGGCTATAAAAGCCAGAAATAGGTGGATTTGCTTTTTGTTACCCTTTTTGCGTTCTTAAAAGATACCATCAACCTCGATCCCTCTCAATAGTTCTCTCTTTCTTTCTTTATATCACAGATTTTCAGATCCTCGTGATTCTCATATTCAGATTCAGATTTTTGCGGAGAAAACAGAGGAAAATTTACAACCGTTGAACAAGAACTTGTTACAAGTATAAAAAGTGGAAGAAGGAGAAGATAAAGAAGGAAAGGAAAACGAAAATGGAAGAAAATGTTGCTGCAAAAATAACGATTGGTGTTTGCTTCATGGAAAAGAAGGTGAAATGCGGCTCGGAGGTTCTTTTCTTTCATCCCTGTTTTATCTTCTCATCATTATCAAAACACGTTACAGAAAAATCAAACCGATGCTTTTGATGTTTTTTTTTTTTTTTTTTAATTTCTCATCACAGATCTCTTTATCTTCTTTTTTTTCGCAAGATTTTGATGTGTTTTTTCTTTTCGAATCGAGTCATCTGTATGATGCGGAACAGATCTCGTTCTCTTTTTTCTCAATGTTTCGAATCGGAAAGACTGGAATTATGTTTACGTTTTTTATGTGTTTCTTTTTTCAGCTGTTCTCTCCTCCAATGAGCCAGATCTTGGATAGGCTACAGGCGTTCGGAGAATTTGAGGTATCCGTTGTTTTTCGTAATAGATCTGGATTGGTTTTTGGATCGGTTGTTGATTGATTTGTTGTTTGCAATGCTATTTATATAAACAGGGCCATTGGTGAAGGTTGGGTAAACCCATAACCAAACCGAACCGAACCGATTTTATATGGTTCTGGTTCGGTTTGGTTCCACACATATATGGTTTGGTTCTGGTTCCAATTTCAGGGAACCGATTATATATGGTTCGGTTCTGGGTTTAGCCCAAAACCGAACCGAACCGAACCATGTCCACACATATATGGTTCGGTTCTGGTTCCAATTTCAGGGAACCGATTATATATGGTTCGGTTCTGGGTTTAGCCCAAAACCGAACCGAACCGAACCATGTCCACCCCTACCTCCAACAACGAAGCCGAGTACGAGGCACTTCTGGCAGGATTATCTCTAGCCCACGAATTGGAAGCCGATAGATTGAAAGCCCATTGCGACTCTCAACTCATCGTCGGACACATCAACGGACTGTATGAAGCAAAAGTTAAAAGGATGCTCAAATATTTGGAAAAAGTGAGAGAAAAAATCTCCCTTTTTGAAGAATTTGAAATTGTGCATATTTCGAATTCTCTTAACGCAAGAGCTGATGCTTTATCTAAGATGGCTTCCTCTGAAACCACCAGCTGGGGAAATGTATACACCGAGGTATTTTCCCGCCCTAGTACCGAGAGAGAGGAGGTTACCAACATTAATCATGAACCCAGTTGGATCGATCCCATAATACAGTACCTCAAAGATGGTATCTTGCCAGAGGACCGAAAGGAAGCGAGGAGAATTACTGCCAAATCCGCCCCTTATATCTTAAAAGGTGAAGCACTTTACAAGCGTTCATTTTCTTAGCCGCTCTTAAAATGTCTCCGACCTGCAGATGCCGACCGAGCAATGGCTAAGGTACATGAAGGCATATGTGGCGATCACTCAGGGGGCAAAGTGTTGGCTCACAAGATCCTTCGCCGAGGGTTCTTTTGGCCGACCATATTGGAAGATGCCCGGAATTATGTCAAGAGGTGCGAACAGTGCCAAAAGTTTTCTTCGGTACCTTGCCAGCCAACAACCCAATACTCCTCTATCTCCAGCCCAATCCCCTTTGCGATGTGGGGAATGGACCTATTAGGCCCCTTTCCACCATCGGTCGGCGGACACACAATGTTATATGTTGCGATAGACTATTTCACCAAATGGGTACAAGCCAAGGCAGTTAAAAAGGCCACCTCTAAGGCAACATAAACTTTTTTCTACCATGACATCATATGTCGCTTTGGAAGACCAAAGGTGCTGGTTACCGACTATGGGCCCCAATTCGCTAGTGAACAATTCAGAAATTTTTGTGAAAGACTCATGATTGAACAAAGATTTACCTCGGTCGGACATCCCCAAGCTAATGGACAAGTCGAGGTAACCAACCGAATTCTACTTTAGAGTTTCAAAAGGAGAGTTGAAGATGCCAAAAACACTTGGGCGTCAGAATTACCGAATGTCCTATGGGCCTACAGAACTACCCCACGCACCGCAACGGGTGAATCTCCATTCAACCTAGCCTTCGGCGTTGAGGCAATCATCCCAGTTGAGATAGCCATCCCTTCTCCAAGGATCGAAAGCTATAATGAACAACTGAACGACGAACTCATGAGAAGCAGTTTGGACCTCGTGGAGGAAACCAGGGAGAAAGCTCGGATCAGAGTCGCCGCATATCAGCAGAGGGTTGCTCGGTACTATAACCATCGGATGAAAGAAAGAGCTCTTAAGGAAGGAGATCTGGTACTCCGAAGGACAGAGATTTCAGACCTAAGGAATGCCGAAAAACTCGCCCCCTCATGGGAAGGGCCCTATAGAGTTCTAAGGATCTTACGCCCAGGAGCCTACCAATTGAAAAATCTAGATGGTGCATCAATCCCCAGGACATGGCACATGCAGAACCTAAGAAAATCCTATCAATAACTTTGGTTAGTTTTCTTTGTTTGGTATTTGTTATTTTGTTTTTCTTTTTTTTAAATGTAGGAATAAGTAGAAACAGTTCTTCTAAAGGGATGTAATAAGGAATTTAGCTTAATGAAATAAAGTTTAAATTTGTTTTACAAGTGTTCCTATTATGTATCTATGTGTTAAATATGTTTCTATACATGCTTCAAAAATGTTAATAAACAAGGTAAAAGGCTTGTCAAACCTTTAAAAAAGAGGTAGTAACAAAGCCCTTGCATACCCATGTTTCGAAAATATAAAGTGTATAATTAACCTCTTAAGGTTAATGCCCACAGACATGGCATAGAAGCCGGTTGAGTAGGGTGAGGAACTTGTCCGACCCATTAGACAGGAGGACTCGATGCCATTACATCAATTAACCTCTCAAGGTTAATGCCTACCGACCGAGCATAGAAGCCGGTCGAGTAGGGTGAGGCACTTGTCCGACCCACTAGACAGGAGGACCCGATGCCCTAATCTTTAGAACAAAACAGATGATATGTGAAGTGCGATCGAGGTTGATCATCCCAGATACCACTAAAAATATCACTTGATATGAGTTCCCTCCTCATAAAGGAGGGCGGGTTAGTCGACTTCGAATTGATCAATCGAAGAAAGACGACCGACGTGCAAAGCACAAAGGGAATACCTGAAAATTGTTACGTTTATAAAGGAACAAGAGAGCGTATCCCTAAATAACATGGGAATAGGACTTAAGGTCCGGCCCACTTCTCGTAAGAAAAGCATGGACCAAATGTCTTGCCATTTCTTGACCTGGGTTCCACCTTTTTATTTTTAATAAGGAGAGAGGAAAAAACCAGAGTAATAATAAAACACTTCACCCCTCATAGAGGAAAGGCAGGAGGTTCATAAAATCAAAAGTACAAGTCTTATTCCCCCATCAAGGTGAGGAATAAAACTTTTGCATCGTATAAACATAAATAAAAGGTACTTGTAAGTACCAAAAAGTGCTAACAAAAGCACATCACCACAAAGTATATGCCCCACCATGAGGCAAATATTACAAACCAAATAAGTTTTAAAAAGAACTTTAAACATTAGCAGAGGGAGGGTTCAACTCGGCAATGATCGGAGAGTCAGTGGCCACAGTATCAGTCTTAGGGGCGATGAGGCGCTCTACCGGAAATTCAGGCATAATTTGCAGGACTTCTCTCTTGCATTCTTCGAACCCCCTCACTTCAAAGTCGAGAGCATGGAACGCTACTTCAAACCCAAAATCCTCACTCTCCTTAAATTTGGATATTACCTCCGCTTCGACTACCGACCGATCTCTAACAAGCTCATTAACGGCTTCCTCCGATTTTTGAGTTTCCTCTGCATGTCCTCTAAGTCATTTCGGAGCGCAGCAATGACCTCTCCATCGGTGTTCTCCTTTCTCTCAAGTTCTGCAACTCTGTCTTGTAAAGAACCATTCTTTCCCTCTAGACCGCTGACCGCGTCCCTGAGCTTTAGATTGTCCGCTAAAGTGTCCATAATACGGTTGGAAGCCACGGCACTGAGGTCGTTCATCTAACAAAGGATAGCGGGAATAAGTCTGAGTGAGTATAAAGACAAAAAGGAAAGAAGAAAGGCTCGGTTATACTTACTATCTTCTGTTGGTGAAGGAAGAAGTGGCTTAAAGCCCCAGTACTCAATTTTCGTAACTCTTCCTTATCATTCAGGAGCACGCTATTCAGACACATTTCTACCCTGACCCGTGGATTATAGATAGCCGAGTCCTTGTCCCCAACTTTCCAAGAAGGAATAAAGGGGTCTCCTCGAACCTGGGCATCTCCTCTCGGAAGATCAACGTGATGAAAGTGAAGCTGTGTTCGCCTACTCCCATCAACAGTAAAGGAAGGGGGAAGATTACTGGGACCTCCATCAGTCGGAACCTCAGATGTGCTCTCTTTGAGTTTCTTCCCCGGGTCAGGCCTTTCTCCTCCAGACGTTTCTTTCGACTTTTCAAAAAGAGTCGTCAAAGGAGGGGCGGTACCGGGTTGATGCCCTCCATATCTAGCTCTTCGAGCCCTCTTCAGAGCCGCCACCGATATCATCAGAGTCGGTCGCGAATGATCTCTCCCTTTCTCTGGAACCTTATTCTTCCCGGACTCTCTGCTCTTTTCAGGATCCTGGATTTTTTTCGGGACTTCTCTCCTCTCGGGAACACCCGTTTGTTGAGACGCCATTCCTACATAGAGGAGCATAATTATTAAAGACCTTCAACAAAGGCAAAGCCGAATGAATAAGAAGCGAGAACGAGAATTACCGCTCTTGGCGGATCCGACCCCCTTGATGGAAACTATGGGGCGAACTATCTTGCGACAGAAACCATATTCTACAAGCTTTTTTTGGTCTTTGAACTCCCGAGTATAAATCTTAAAGCCCGACGAGATGGACCTGAAAATCTTATTTCCCATATCTCCTAACTTCGGCATGACACTTAATTTGTCGGCTGAGGGGTTTTCTCCAATCAAAAGGAAAATCCCATCCTGCGCCCATTGGAGGCCAAACGAAGACAAACTCATTCTTCCACCCTTTGATTGAAGAAGGGGTCTTCGCCTCAATCATTATGTTTCACCGATGCGTAATGGTCAACCATTCCCCATCATCCACCAGTTTAAAACATCGACGAAAGATATCTACCGACACATCAGCATTCAGAAGTCTGCTTTTGGCCAAGTAGGCCAATAAATTTCTCCAATTGTTTGGAAAGACTTGAGAGGGAGCTATCCCATAAAACTTGAAGATTTGAGGAATTACTTCCGCTACTGGGAATACTAGAGACCCCCACGAAAGGCTTCTAGATAAAAGGCTGTTTCACCCACGACCGAACTCTCGCAAACTCGCTTGGTGGAATTGGGTATCCGAATACGATAATCATCGGGAATAAGGTATTCCCCACAGATACCATCTATGTCCTTCCCAATCAAAGTGCAAACCTGAGTTGCAACTATCTCCGGTCTATGGGGTCCCCCCAACACCTCCCATAGCCTCGAAAAAATTGGTCGACTCTTTAATTAAGGAAATGTGTTGCTCCGCTAACGGTGTTTTCATTTTTAGACCTAAGGGAATGTCATCAGGTTTGTGAACCTCGCGGGTGGCCCCCGAAGCAGTTTTGATCCTTTTTTGACAATTTCGGGGCCCTCTCCTTCCTAATAGGTTTTCTCTTCTTATAAGACTTTGCCAGAGCCGGTGGCTCACTATCACTGGCCTCATCCCTAAGGTTCTCATCTGAATCTAATTTATGAGGAGATTCTGAGTTCTCCATATGATCTACGCTCCCAGAAGGGTTTTGTGAATCTGAAGCATCAGACATGTTTAAGGATAGAAACACGAAAGAAAAAAGGAGAAGAACTTATGGATTTTTGTAAGAATGAAGGTACCAGATGAACCTTCCGGGGCGAGAAAAGTCCCGCTATTCTTTGGCACCACCTTTGTAGGAAAACCGGCAGGTAAAACAACTTCGTTTAAAAAGTAAAAGGGGAGAAATGCCTTGTGGAAGAAGTTAAAGTTGCTGGGCGGGAAAAGCCGAAGTTACCATTTAAAAGGAGACACGTGTCACGTCCCTAGATGATGACCTTTCACATCTCCCATCATTGCGCCGAAAAAGGTGACGGTTACCATTATGAGTAAAGTAGCCATTCTCAAGGCAATAAGCGTCAAGAGAAAAAATGATCACGTGACTCGGTACCAATTCTACACTCTCACCGAGGGGTTCTTATTAAAAAAAGCTATGATGCGTAAATAACGGGATAAGCACAAGTTATCTCTGAGTGTATTTCTGCATCGGTAATGATCCATCCAAGATGAAAGCCGACCAGTCAAATAGCGTATAACAAAGGGCAAATTTCTGAGTGAAACTCTATCAAATCAAGGAGTACGCGGCACACAATTGATTTTGGTGGCTATTTGTTCATGTTGCAGATATCACCCCCCCTGTTTTAAGATATTAGCAGTGCTATGCTTTAATAATTCACAAATGTATCTTGCCTCTTTGCTTCTCTGATTTGGGCTGCTTGGGACACAAAAGATTGGACCGCATTGTGTCACAAATGCTGTCAGAGCTTCTTTGCATGCCTCGATCTGCATATATATAGACCTTTCTCTTGTCTTGCAATTTATGAATGAGGCCTAGCAGTGTGCGCATTTCGTGCTTTTAACTTGAAGATTATGTGAGTGTCCCCCTAGTACTGTGTTTATGCATTTGAAATTTGGAATAGAAAGTCATCGGGCTTCTAAGTAGTTGCTCCTTGAGTGGATTTACTTTATCAGCCCGATTACGTGTTCGGCTCATGAATCGGCCCTGTGGTCGTTTTGGGGTCATCTATTGACTTCATTAGTTCCTCATTCGGCGTAGGGGGTGGTTGCAATTATTAAAATAAAATAGTGCTCATGTAGCTTTCTCAATAGTGGTTTTGCCATAGCTTAGTGTAGACACCCTCATTTTGCTCCGCTTTAATCAGCAAAGAAGTCAGTGTTTCGCTATCCGTTTTTAAGTGGTTCCCAATCCCGTGTCTGCCTTTTGTGTTTTCTCAATTTTTCTGATCTTCTCCGCAATGTTTTGCGTTTTTCTTTTCGCTAAGTGTTGAGAGGGGTTATTCACAAAAATCCGAGCAAGGGAAATTTTGGACCCGTTTGGTGGGCCCCCATCAAGCATTTGTTTAGATTTGGATCAAACAGGGGGCCCGCATTGAACATTTTTAACTGGAATGGGATCAAGTCAGTGTGCCCCACATTGTTTTTATTAAATGAGAATGTTGAGCTCATGGATTCTCATGCTGTGACCCACCAATCTAATAGATAAGATCATCATTAGGAGGTAACCATCACTTTACAGGGAGCATCTAATTGGATGGTTAAGATCATACTTTGGAAACGGTGCAGATGAGGGCACGCCCAACTTGTGCCGCGGCCTGCTACATAAACAATTTTGATCGACTCACAGAATTGAACTAAGGGGCATGGCCCATTTATTTTGCAACTTATCAGGTGGACGGATCAGATCATTTCATGCCCTATATTGTGAAAATAATACCCATGCATGACACCATCTGTTGAGTCATATGTATGAATACATGCATGGGATATTACAAGGATAAACCCCATGCAACTTATAAGGCCACGTATAATAATATTTCCCATGCAAAAAGATGATAGAAAGACATTTACATGCATGGAAAGGTGGCAGCAAGGGTTTTTCTAGAAATCTGACCTTTATAGAAATTAGGTGGAGCCCACCAATTATACCAAGAGAGGAAATTGACATTACAATGAATGAGAGTGTAGATGTTGTATTATTTTGGAAAATTTCCATTTTTCAATTAAGCTCACGGCAGAAATTTTCTTTTTTTTTCATTTTGGCATATTAATTCTCATGAAAGGTGGAAAGAACTAAGAGAGGGAGGTATGGTATTCGGCCACTTGCTACTTTTTCTCACGAAAGCATGGGGGTAAGGAAAGCCAAAACTGGTAGTTTCTTTCTAAGAATAGAAGAGCAGAATCAGCAGTTGGGTTGTCTATATAGAAAGAGGTTATAATGGGAATTGGGGGATTAGCATAGAGGGAGATTTTTTTTCTTTTTTTTTTTTTTTTTTTTTTTGGGATTTGATTGGCATGAGGGGAGGGAATGAAGGATGAGAAAGTGGAGGATGATTTCACGGAGGATGGGCATATTACTCTCGGTCTCTCAACTTTCTAAAAATTTTTTTTTCTCACAACTATCCTTGAACCTTCTCTGTCTGTGCCCTCTCTGATCTCACATCACTCTTGAGCCCCCATGATCCTCAGCCTTTTGATCTACAAGGTTTTTTTCTTTGGTTGTTCTCCCTCTCCCCATCTCAGCCTCGGTTTTTCCCATCCCAACAGCAGCTCTCTCACTCGATTACCCTCTCTCATCTTTCAGCAAACTCCATCCCTTATCTTCTCCATCTCTATCCCTCACTTACACCCAACCTTCAACAGCCCACAAAAAAAGAAAAAAAGAAAAAAAGAACGAACAACGGGAGGAAAACAGAGGCTCTGTTTTTATTAAAAAAGAGAGTAACAGCAGTTTTCATCGCTCTCTCTCCATCCCTCTCCATCCCTCTCAACCTCTCAGCTATCAATCGTCCCTTTCCATCTAGAAAAACAGAGTATTGTTCTTGTGCTATCCCTCTGTCTGTTTACGTTTTTATTCTATCTCTCTGTTTTCTATTTTTCTCTGATCTCTCGGTCTGTTTCTTTCCTCTCCCCATCTCATGCTCTATCTCTCTCTCTCTCTCTCTCGGCCTCTCCAACCCATCCCTACCTCTCTCCCTCCATCCGGCAGTGAAAAAGAAAAGTAAAAAAAAACAAAGAAAAAAAGAAGAGAAAGAAAGAGAAAGCGGGTCGGATCGCAGCGTCCGCTGGATTTTCAGAGTTTTCGGCTTTTGGATTCGGCGTGGAACTCGATCACAGGTCGGTACCCTACTCTCGGATTTTTCCCGAATTATTTGGCATTTATTATGAATTTTGCATGATTTTTAGCCTTTAATTGAATTTAATTGAATATTAAATGTGTATGCTAAAAATCATGATCTACATGGGTATTTCGATTCCGTTTCGTCCCGAAATTTAATGCAACAATCTATCTAAATAGAGTAAGATAATCATCGGAACGGATCGGACAGTGGATCAACGGTTTTCGAAAATTTCAGTGAAGAGGGGTATTTTATTTAAAATAATGGCTGAGTAATTACGGAATTCGAAAAAATAGCCATCTCAGGATGATCTATTTTTTGGAATTTAAAATTTTTCTTGTGTTCATCATATCAAAACAAGATTAAAGGATGTTTTCCGGAGTCGTAATTTTCTCGAAAATCGTGTTTAAAAAATAGAAAACTCTTCAAAAATATCTTTTCGATGAAGAAAAATAAAATATATACTAAACGAATTCCAAAATTAATGAAATTTCGTAGGAAAATAATATAATGCTGATACATTCTACCATGAATTTTTGGGAATTTTTGGAATTGGTTTGGTATATCATTTTATACTTTCTTTGAAACTTATCAGATTTTGGGAGACTTTTTACTGACATCAGATCACGGATAAAATTCTCAAAATTTTTAAAATATTCTTATATTTCATATTTCTAGTTGCTGTAAAATTTTCAAGTGATTTAGATCTTATTTCATATGGGATGTAGTGTTAATTCATAATCTGGGCTGAAAATTGAAAAATCCGAAACTGATAGTAAATAGTTTTCAACATTCATGAAAATCTCACAGCATGCTATACTTACTCATATCTTATTTCTGTAGAAATTTCACTGAATTTAGATTTCTATTTTAGTAGTTTCTTTGTTATTTTTGCAATCTGGTCAATTAATTGTTAAATCAAAATTAAATATGAGCTTAATGTAAAAATCTGTAAAAATCTCTCAATAAGCTACATCTCATCATATCTTGCTGCTGTAGAAGTTTCAACTCATTTCGAATTCATTTGCAACGGTTTCCCTTGTAAAATCACTCATATGGTTTAAAATTGATAAAATTCATTGAAAATCCGAAATTAATTAAAAATCATCTAAAAATCTCTAAAGAACCTCAAATCTCTGTCACATATTAACTCCTTAATCCATTGAAACAGCAATCTTAGGATCTTTAGATTTCCCTGGAAAAATGGCCAGTGCATCCATAATCGTATCCCTATTGCACTCGATCTTTGACAATTTGAATATCTAAGCTATAGCACGTTGTTGGCTCCGAGGTTACTGTCCACGGAAATCCTGAGATATGCCAGGCAATAAGGTGCTATAACCTAAGTATTAAATTGCACAAGGAAAGAGCGCATGATTCCCTTCCTTGGATGCTATTCTGGGTCGAAATTGGTGAACCCTAGAACCATTGGTAATCCTTGAATGTCTAGAAACTGAAAAGCCTTGAAATCTGAAATTAACTAACTTCAAAAGCAGAAATCGATTCATCTCGTGTCTCTCGGAACCATTGGATTATGGTTTCCGTCGTAAGAACCATTAGAGCCCAATTTAGGAACACTGGTGTCGTGTCGTGTCGTGTCCTAAGTTTTAGGGAGTCTTAGGTTTTAGGGAGTCCTAGAGTTAGGAGTCCAGCCTCATCACGGACGCTTGCTATGGATAGCAACCGTGCCATAGGTCTAGTTACACTAGTCACCCAATCTTTTCCTAGGACAAGCCTAGTAAACTAGGATGTAGGCTAACCTGCATTAGTCTAAGGAACAACTTGCATTTAGATAAGAATCATATAGCATCTTAGATGAAATCCTAGGATAATAAAATCCTCAACTTGAATTAAATAACTTCTCTTAAAACTGTTGAAACAGTCAATCCCGTCTAGGTCGGTGTCTTAGTTGAGTTAGGCATAAGTAGCTTAGCTTAGGTGCACCGAACTACGTCGACTCTGATCCCAGTGAGGCTTGGGTACGTAGGCAGCTTGGATGTCTGATGGCATACCAACCGCGAGTCGGCACCACAACAAATTGTGGTGTTTTGTATATTAATTTTCTTGTAAATGCTTAATCAAATCACTTAGGATTTTTCATGAAATTAGAACTTTCACTTAGAATGAATCCAGACAAATTAAGAAATCAAGATACACATTTAGGATTCACATTGAAATTAGATCATAGGATGTATGTCCCGTAGTTAGCACATTAACAGAGAGTTGAATGAGCCATTTAAAATAAATTTAAAAGAGTTAGCTTTTGGAATCGAAGACCGATTATCGGGCAGGAATGGTGCATGTGGTGGATAAATCCACATACCTTCCATTCTTGTAACCAGGTAGCGAGTCTAGATTTCTGGTTAATTTCGGGTCCTAGATCCCACATCTAGGTGGCGACTCTGTCAGTCTCTTTTGTGTGGAATTCGGATTGCCTTAGTGATCCCAAGTTCACATAAAAGATGAATTAAAATTAATAATTAAAATGCACACGCCAATCGCGTGGGTACGAGAGACCAAGAGAGTGCGTGGCGGCTCGCGCCCCACCCCTCTCGCGGGATCGGGTCCCACAGTTTGGCGACTCTGCTGGGGACCACCTAACTTCATTACAATTCCAAAGGATAATTCGTTTGAATTTAATTTAACTGGCTCATAAAAACTCTATCCTTTATATACTTGTTAGATTAGTTTGTATGCTTTATTTTCTCATCACATTCACTCAAACTTAATCTAACAAAACCTGAAGGCATCATAAATTGCGCGAACTTATTGCACACACTTACATCACTGGCATCTAAACCCTGCATCTCACATGCACACACGTCCTATTTTAGGAACCCGGAGTGTTATCTAGCATGGTTGACTGGGATTTCATCACCTGGTGCCTCTGTGCTAGAGAAGCATTCCACCCTTAGCCTAGCACCTTATGGTGCGTAAACGGATCTCTTGTTCACGTACTGATACGCCGGACACTGGTACAGTATATCGAATATGGATTCGCGCTAAGGGAAATCTTGGCCTTACCCCTAGATTAACCCACACATGCATGTAGTATACGAACACATGTGCATCACGTGTGTGAGCCTAGTTTAGGATATCTTACCCATTTGTGTCTAGATTAGGCCGTGGTCCATCTTCCAATGGCTACGATCGGTCTTTAGATACACGAACAAAGTCATGAGTCGAGATCCTCTCTCCACTCCGCTAGATTAGGATTAGGGTTGATGCCTTCAAGTAACACTGATAAAATGTGTGAAGATTAAAAAAATTTCCCTTTGGGGTTAGGATATAAATTCCATCATTTCCAAAGATCTCATAGGATTAGTTATTCTTGATCTACCTGTTGAAAATAATCTTATACAATCTAATCTTTTGATCATGTGTCTATCATTCGCCTCTTGTGTGATTCGATTATATCTTCATCCCCTTTCAAGAATTGTGTCTCGATCATTTGATTGTGCGATCTTGATGATCTGATCGTACTTGTACCCTTAGTCTTTTCTTACTCTAAGGGCGCCCTAGTTCAAGAATATTTTGCTAAGTCCTTCGGAGTTTACTCTCATAATCCTTGAACTAGGGGCATTCCCCTATGCGAATCAGTCATCAGTGTCATGTCTTGGTCCTCTAGGATTCATTCTATTGTCCCAACTACTTGCTTAAATGTGTAATCTTTGTTTCAGTCATTGAGAATGAACACTCCTTGAATGTCAAGCTCATATACCGTTCTTATTGTTTCCATGTCAGGACTGTTCACAGCTGAAAATCCAAGAAAGCTTCTTGGGTTTGAATCTATTAGTGGCCAGTGAAGAAGCTAATTTCCCATTTTCTTTGGAAGTCTCTCTATCCACTTTTTCCTACCTATGGCAGATTCTATGGAAAATTTTCAACTCTTTCATGTCACAGAAATCCTGGCCCAGCTCGTCCAACAGATGAAGGAATTGAAGGAAGAAAATCAATTCATCAAAGATCAACTTACTGAGAAATTTGGTCCAACCATTGTTGTTTCTAAGGGTAAAAATCCGAGCCTCTCCATGGCGAGCCAAAATTGACACCCTTATCTGCAAATCACCAAAACATGACCTTACCATGCCTAAGAAATAGATGAGAACCCAAATCCTGCCTCCAGTCCCAACAAAGCTTGGGCTTCGTGATCCTCTTGCATCAGAAGCCAACAAGCAAAGCCCCCTTTTGCCTTGTCCAACCTAGAACCCAATACTTACAGGTGAGGCACCACCATTCCACAAACCCATCTGCAAATTCTGTGGCTTCAGCCCTCGGGCATTGGTAGAGACACAAAACAATGCAAGCAACACAGATCTAACGTCACCTAGGAGACAACATATTGTTTATTATGGTGTGGTCAGTAAGGTTACAAACAACTGAAATACTAGTTGGTGCTACTTGACAAAAACATGACATGAGCTGCCACTTCTTTGATGTCTGTTGATTGCCACGAAAAAAACAGCTCCCAGCCTACTACGTGAAATAGTTTTCCCCATCCAATAGAAAATGTACAATATCCACTTTGTGCTGAACTCAAGATGCTTAAACAAAAAGAACTCATTCAAGAGTTTTAACTAAAATACTTGTACATGTTAAAGGCTTCAATTTAAAGTCCTCGAAGGTTTAACCAAATCTACATCAACATAACTCTCCCTTGAAGTGAAATTAGACAAAACTCATAAAACCATATAGGAGAAGAATTTCTTCAAATTGGGATCTCAAATAAACAAAACAGATATAAACAACATCAATGCAAATCAATCTAGAACATGGAATTTCAATCTCTGCTTTTAAAGATTTAAAGCTCTATTTGTATGATTGTTTGCAGAACAACATGTCAGGATATTCAATGTAAATCCCTCTAGAAGCTGATTTTTTTTTTTTCAATACCACGTCAAGCTCAAACAAATCCAAGAGATTGTAAGATAAATCCCTCTAGAAGCTTTTTTTTAAATTAAAATACAAGGTTTTGCATTTGCCAAGCAGTTGAGAAATATGAATTTATTCCCTAAACCATGTTTACATGAGATCAAGACTAGAAAAATACAGAATTACTGGTACAAATTAATATTTTTTTTTTTTGAAAGATAAATTAATATTTTTCTTGGGTAATGAAACAATAGAAAAACAGGAAATTCGGGATAAGTTTTACTTTTCTAGACTTACCCAGAAATTCCTGCAATCCAAACAAGGCTGAGGTTAATATTGTTCAAGTTTCATCTAAAATAATTTTTTACCAAAGAATGAGTTGAGAAGACTTAAGAAACCTCAGTAAAAGCATTTTAACCAAACATGCCCTAGATGCTTCACTAGATTACTACTCAGGGAGTCAGTCTAATTACTAGAATCCCTAATCTTCAACTCCTCGAGGGAGTGATCCTAATGGGATTTTCTAGCAAAAGAAAAACACGGATCTGTGTAGGACGGATAAACTAGCAGGCATAGACATGAATGGTTTGGTCATTTTCTACTTGAATATTTCACTGAAATCGGAAACTTTTGGTAATGAAGCTTTCTTCAGTATAATTCAGCAGTATATAAACATAGGTAAATTTAATTCAATGTGGTCGAACAGTTCAATTAAAGAACCTATTCTCACCATGGTTGACTAAACTAAATCCAGGACTTTTCTTACTAAAGTAATTCTAGCCAAAAAGAGATATTTTGCGTTGGAAATCCTTTAAGTTCAGACTGGAACAGAGACAGAACATCTAAAACTACGTAATTCTCTTTAAAAACTCAAAATGAATGGAAAAAAATCTCCTAGTTATAATGAGATCAACATGGATACTTTCACAAAAATTAGAATTAGACACGCGGAAACAAAATATTTTCCTACAGTTTGTAGAATCTGGAAAATACAACCCAAACCATGCCCATCTAAATAAGGCATATATAGAATTCATTAAACAAAAGTATGAAACACTAATGCCCTGATGCATATATAGAATTCATTACATCAAGTTAAAGACATTGTACTAGCTAACCAAAATATTATGGATTCCAACATCAAGAAGCATTACACTTGGATTAATCTAATTTGCAGCATAATCAAAATGAGCCTCTTAATGGGCTTCTACCAAAATACCTGCCAAAACTATCAGTCCTAATCCTCGTGTTCATCACCCCATAATCTTTTCGAGAGCTTGTAAGTTTCATTCTCGTGGGCCTTCTTAAAAACAGGATCTTTTCCTTCATTTTCTGTTCTTATCTTCTTGAATTTCCACTTCAGCCGGCGCATCTTGTCACTCATTTGAGTCTGAGTGATGTTGAAATTGATTGATTCCTGGATAAAACGGTGAAAGGTGGGCAAGTCTTTCCACGGAAGGTTGGAGCCTTTGGTCATGAACTGAATAATTCCATTCAAAAGGATAATCACGCCCTCATTGCTCCACTTTAGTTGGTCATGCGTCTTTTCTACGGTCTCCTTGCCTTCATCTTCCTCATTGGTGCCCCATATCATTTCAGAAAAAAATGTAAGCATCTTTCTCATGGATGTTCCTAAAAACGGGAACTTTCCCCTGGTTTTTTGTTCTCAACGTCTTGTACTTCCACTTAAGTCTGCGCACCTTGTCGCTCAATTTAGTCTGATTGAATTGAAAGCTGATGGATTTTTGAATGAAATTGTAAAATGTGGACATGTCATTCCTTGAGAAGTTGGAGCCTTTGTTCTTCAATTCAACAAGGCCATTCAATATGATAAACTCATCTTCTTTGGTCCACGTCCGTTGGTTCTGCGGCTTCTGCGATGACTCCTCATCTTTGGTGCCCCATATCGTTACTGAGAGATTGTAAGCATTTTTCTCATGAATGCTTGCAAAAACGGGGCGTTTCCCCTTGTTTACCCTTATCATTTTCTTGTGTTTCCACTTCAACCGACGGATCTTGTTAACCAATTGGTCCTTGCTGAAATTGAAACGTATCGATTTTTTGATAAATTGGTAAAATGTGGGCATGTCGATCTCCTGGAGCTCAGAGCCGTTCTCCATGAATTCTGCGATGCCTTTCAAAATTATGATCTCATTCACCTCACTCCACACCTGCCGAGACGGAGCCTTTTTGCTCTCGGAGGGTTGATTCAAGATGGGAGTGGCAGCAGACTTCTTCGGCTTGTGTGTTTCCTTCGTCATCTGCAGATTATGATTATTATCAGTAAGTCCTGCTCATTAAACTTGATCCCACCATATGAACTATGGCATACATGCATGATATGTGTATCATAGGCAACGATCAAGAAAGAAAAAAAAAGTTGTCAGTAGATCTGTTCAGAACTTTTCAGCTGAGCATTTTTGAACCTTTGCTTATTGTTGCAACCAATCTCAACAAATGAATTTTTAGAAAATGAAAGATAACAAGACAAAAAAAAATTGAAAGCAGAGGAGATGGCTAGTGGCTAACTCGAGGTTGGAGAGATGAATGGGGTACTTTTGCAACTACCAGACTCATATTCTACAATGCAGATATCAGGAAGAGCACTCATCTTGGATCATATCATCGGACTGAGCTACATGCACGGGATTAAAAATTCATAGAAAAAAAATTGCTTTCTTTTAGGCCTTGTTTGGATTGCTGAAATTTTCTGAATAAGTTTGGAAAATAGATTTTTTCCTCATTTTCCATTGTCTGATTACACATGAAAAAAGTTAGTCGCACCAGCACAGTTGAAGCTATATTTACAGTGACCATTAATTTATAATGATGGAAAAAAAAATCATAAGAAATGTTTTTCTTGCAGTACAAACAGGGCCTTGGTAAAAATTGTAAAATCAAGGATACCTTCTTTTGTGTATAGAAGCTTCCTGCAAGCTGAAAGCTGCTTTTCCAGAACGAACACACAAAAAATCCTGAATATGAACTTTAATTAAAAAGAAGGTAAACAAAAGCTGATGAAAATGGTTAGAAATGAGATAGAATTTTCGTAGATAGCTCTCAGCTTCTGTTATGAATCGAGACACTTACAGAGCAAAAACCAAAATGATGAAGAGAGCTTGCACAGTTTTCAAGTCCTACAGTCATATTTCTTGTTTTATATTATTCTATTTAGAGGCTCTAAAAAATGGAGGGAAAAAAAGAGGTGATCTGGGACTTGGAACGCAATAAAATATTATCATTAGGTTACTTTTGAAATTCGTTTTCATTGCCCAGGTAGGAGCAGGAGAAGGAATGATGAAATTACTAGGGAGCTGTAATCTAGATTTATGGTACAACTTTTAGATTTCAAATAAAATAATAATTTTCTTAAGAGAGCAAAGATCTGTTGTAGATTTTCTCAGCTAATGAATTGTTAGCAAAGGAAAGATAAAACAACAGAAGACGAGATGGCATGCGAGCATAGCTTAAAATTTCGGTTTCGGTAACCGTTTCGGACCCACCAAAAACCGAAATTTGGTAATTTGGTTCCAAATTCAATTTTGGTATGAAATTTCGATCTGTTGAATAACATGTTGTAGGGTAGTTTAGTCATTACCTCTAGTATAGAGGGTATTGTAGTCTTTGTACTCACTTGCCCTATTTAGGCCTATATATATATTATATGTGTGTAGAGCTCCCTAATGGAGGCTCTCCAACCTTCACTCCTCTTCTTCTTCCTCTCTATCTCTAACCCTATCTCATTTCTAACACGGTCGAAATTTAAAACCATTCATGCGAGTATGTAACTAATAACTTGAGGTTAATGGAGAGATGAGTATGGTATTTTTGCAACTACCACAGTGACATCAAAATCCATATTCAAAATACCCATTTTCTTTCTTTTAGTAAAATCCGGGATTTTCAACTTTTTCTTAAGCTGTAAGAGAGATACCTTTTGTGTATAGAAGCTTCACCCACAAAAAAATCACTGCCTTTTCCACTCCCTTTTGCTTGTGTTTATGAAAAATGAACTTCAATTAAAAACAAGGCCCAAAAAAAGTGGATGAAAATGGTTACAAAAAAGGAAGAAATTTCGTACATATATCTTCCCTCTCTTTGTTTCCTTTTTGTTATGAAGTGAGATACTTGGATGAGCAGAAACCAAAATCCCCACAAAAACACCACAGCTCTGCCCTCTGTTTTTTTGTGTTATGAAGTGAGATAGATAGAGCAATCCATTTTTTACATATCTCTCTCTGTTTTATGACAGCTCCCAAGAAAACTTAAAAATCCCCACATAATAACAAGCATGCAAGGATGACGGCTAAGGAAATGAGACCTTGCACAGTTTTCAAGTCCTACACTCTTTTCCTTTCGTTTTTGAGCTAAGCTATTTACTTGCAGTTGCAGCCTTGCAGGTTCTAAAAAATGGAGGGAAAAAAACGGAGTTTTATTTATAGATTTTGGGGTAGGGATTGATTAAAATATTAATATTAGGTCCCTAATCGTTTGTTTATTTATCATGATTGTGCAATTGACATCCAATTGAAATGCATAACAAATGAATGGTTCAGATAATCACAGGGGAGGACGCTATCCATCCATATTATAGAGGCATTAAAATATTAATATGGTGCAGCCACCACATGAATGAAAACAAAATCTGCTGAAAAGGGGGGCTGCTCTCACATCCAACGGGCCATCAACGGAATGCCTTCGGCAATGGACACAAGCAAATCCCTATTTTAGATTGAAAAGAAATATAAGAACCATGGTTTTAAATTTCGACCGACATTTCGGATTTCGGTGGAGACTGACACCGAAATCACCAAAAACCGAAACAGTATTTTATTTTGGCCGAAATTTCACCCAAAAGACCTGTTTTTTTTAATTAATTTAATATTCCACCGAAATTAGCAAAATTTCAGCCAAAATTTAATATTGAATAAAATATTATTTTCTTTGTTGTACCGGATTTCAGTCGAAATTTCAGGGTCTGAAACCGGTACCAAAACCGAAAATTTAAACCATGATAAGAACTTAAAATAAGGCGTGCAATCATAAAAATAAGGCACTATACTAGATTTTATAGAGTGTAAGCCCTTATTGTCTAGTATTTTTCAAAAAGTACTGTACAACTCACACCATAGGAGAATACAAACCATTCATTTCATGGGCTACGACGTAATTACGTAGTGCCCAAAAATCCCTTCCATAGGATGATCCCAACCATTCGACCTATTGAGGTTTCCATAATATGGAGTTCTTCTATAGATCACAGGGCTAGGATCATCCTATGGAAATGATTTTTTGGCACAACCTATTTATGTTGTGGCTCATCAAATAGACTCTTTGGATCATCCTATGGTGTAAGGTGTACAATACCTTTTGGAAAGTATTGGACTATACAGGCTAACACCATATAAAAACTCGTATAGTTGGAACTGCCAGTTGTTCTGGTAATTTTACCATTTCTGTTATTTTAAATACATCCATATTTTGTACAACTCATTACAAGATGTACGAAAGAATGAAAAACTAGAAATTATCCAACCAAAAATGATGGGCTCAATGTATACTATATATTGATTGCCTGGACTCTTATCATAATATTTGTATCCTAAGTCCCAAGTTGAGAACTTATAGTGAGCCAAAAACGATTATTGGCCGACTCAAAATTATAATGGAGTGAATGTATCGAAATCAGGGGTGATAATGGAATCTACCTTGCAACATTTAAAAGATGCCTGCACTTGGGACCCATTGACATAGCAAATAACATAAAAGCATAACTGAGTACACAGTTAACCAGTAGTCCAGTATAACACTATACCTCATTTCTAATTGAACCTGAAAGTCTCTCCATAGCCAGTTATCTTGAAAATAAAACACTTGAAAATCTGGTCGGCACTGTATTAAAACCAAGCTAGAATGACAACAATGAATCTTTGATTGTAAACGGCCTGTCATGAAGGTTGAATCGGTCCAGCGGCCACATCAACGATGCATTCAAAAGGTTCAATCTGTGCTCCCTCATGCACACAAATGCCAGCATTACGTCTTCAACATAACTAACCGAGCATTTTTATTTTATAATTAATGATGTCTCCGTTGTATACCTCCATGAATCGACCAATGATGGCGTGGAAGATCACAATGTTCAACCCTTTTGGCACATTGCACCAGTCAATATTCCTTAGTGCAAATTAAGGGCATGACCTTTCAGTAGAATGAATGCCACTATTAATCAGAACAAGCATCAGAAGGCTGTTTTGTGGACACATTCCTTGAATGAATATTTGATTATAACCGGATAGTCCATCCATGAAAGAAAGAATATCATGCCATCGACTAGTAGATTGGCCATGGGGTACGTACTGGTCTTTTGGCATGGTGGCATTCAGGTTCTAAACTAGATCGACGCGCACCCACAGCTTCCCATTCTTCTTAACTACGTACCCGTACCATATATGCTCAAGAGCCAATCTGTGTACCTGACTGACTATAAGAAATCGGTGGCGAGAGTAATCACTCATTCCTTTCCTTATTATTTAACGTGCATGTGATCTCGATCTGTGGACAATCCGTCCTGGAGCCTGTGTGTATGGCTAGAAATCTGACTAATTGATTGGCAACCTGTTCTCGCAAGATATCTCGCAAGATAGACCAAATCAATCGATCAATCAAAACTATTAGAATCAAAACTATTAGTGTGATAGTTGGTAGCATATAGTCATTATATATGCCCTCCTATGATGGTTCTAAGAAATCCTGACTTCAAGGTTCATTATGAAGAAATACAGGATTTAGAAAGTAATATAATGAGTAGAAGAGGAAGAGAGAAATAACATTTATCATCGTACTCACATTTACTTCTTTAAACTGTTACGACAAGGGGTTCCACATGTGATACTATGTGTGCCAAATCTCTTTTTACTTGCGAATATAACATTTAACAAAATTATTTAATTTCTTAATAGTTTGAAGTGAATTCTGTTAGGCCTAAAATCGGTAACAGATACGGCAGTGACGTAAGAGCTGGGCTGGAGGACCCGGGAGCTGAAGTGAAGGAGCTGAGCCCTGCACAAGAGAAAACGAGGTCAGAAGACCAACCCGGAGTCGTTGCTCCGGACGGGCCCTTCGACACTCAAGTCAGTACGAGCAGGAGTGCAGAGCCAAATTTATAGAGGGAGGCCTGGGGTGGTTGGATTACCTACCCCAGGACAGGTGTCGGCCCTTCTGTGGGTTTAGGTTTACCTACTCTCAGGTAATTACCGGATTACCCCTGGGCAGGTGTCGATTTCGTGGTAGGCCCTTCCAGGGCCATGTGTCGACAGCTCATTAGTTGCTGTTTTTCGCACTCCATCAGTTGCCCCCCAGTTCTCCAAGTCATTGTAGTGATTTGGGGAAGTGTGAGGAGTTGTATTCTTAAATGGTAGAACGAGTTGGTGTTCGGGATGGCTCGATGGAAAACCTGTACGGCCAAGCCGTCTGCCCGGCCTGTGACGGCCAGAAGCGGAGCGAAAAATCCGTCCGGCTAAGCCGTCTGTCCGGCCAAGCCGTCTGCCCGGCCTGTGACGGCCAGAAGCAGAGTGGAAAATCCGTCCGGCTAAGCCGTCTGTCCGGCCTGGAAAATCTGTCCGGCCAAGCAGTCTGTCCGGCCTGGGAAATCTGTCCGGCCTGGGACGGGCAGAAGTGAGGTATAAAATCTGTCCGGTCAAGACGTCTGTCTGGCCTTAGACGGACTGATTTTTGTCGTCTAGCGGACGCGCCATATTCTGTCCGGCTTGGGCTGGACTGATTTTTGTCGTTTAGCGGACGCGTCATATTCTATCCGGCTTGGGCCGGACTGATTTTTATTGTCTAGCGGACGCGTCATATTCTGTCCGGCTTGGGTCGGACTTATTTTTGTCGTTTTGCGGACGCGTCATATCCTGTCCGGCTTGGGCTGGGCAGATTTTTGTCGTCTAGCGCACGCGCCATATCCTGTCCGGCTTGGGCCGGACTGATTTTTGTCGTCTAGCGGACGCGCCATATTCTGTCCGGCTTGGGCCGGACTGATTTTTGTCGTTTTGCGGACGAGTCATATCCTGTTCGGCTTGGGCCGGGCAGATTTTTGTCGTTTAGCGAACGCGCCATATTCTGTCCGGCTTGGGCCGGGCAGATTTTTGTCGTTTAGCGAACGCGCCATATTCTGTCCGGCTTGGGCCGGGCAGATTTTTGTCGTTTAGCGAACGCGCCATATTCTGTCCGGCTTGGGCCGGGCAGATTTTTGTCGTTTAGCGAATGCGCCATATTCTGTCCGGCTTGGGACGGACACATTTTTGTGTCCGGTTTGGACCGGACACAATTACTTAGAAGGTATCCCACGCTCAAGCAGTTTAAATAACCGACCGTTTTCCGCCTGTATTGCACCCGCATTTTCCGCCTCGGGACGTGACCCCTTCATTAATGAGGAACACGTGGCACCATGTAAGGGTCCTCGAAGCACGTGCCTTTCATTAATGCAAACCGCCTTAAGCCAAGGTCTATCAAAGGAGGTTTTCACTTTTCACATTTCACTTTTACTCTCTTGCTTTCTCTCCTTCTCTTAGTGTATCTATTTGATTTCTTTCAGCGTTCTTTATGTCCAGTAGTGCTTCAAGTTCTGAGGCCGGTTCTAGGTCTGATTCAGGGGAGTCCGGGTCCTCTAGTAGTTCGGCATCTAGCTCGTCGGAGAGGACTCAAACTAGTCCGACCAAGATTCCCGGCCCCTATATGGCGAGTCCTGACATTAGCGTAGAGGTCATAGATAGTGGGGACGAGGTGATTTTGGATTTGAATAATACTCCGCCCCCAACGGATAGTTACTTCCGAGCAGAGGCCAGCGTTGGTAGCGACGCCACTGAGGCGTCCACAACATTCCTCCCGGACCGGGCCGTTGAGGTCGTAGCTAGGGCTCGGATGGACGCCAATCCCCAATACAATGTTCAGGCTCTTTACGAGGAGGGAGATAGGGCTTGCAACGACAGCTCCGATGTCTGTATATACGACGAGTCGTTAAGGGCCGGGCTCAGGTTCCCTCTGCATCCATTCTTCGTCGCGGTCCTTCAAAATTACGGGCTGGCTCCGGCTCAGGTCGCGCCGAACTCATGGAGGATGCTGATCGGGTTTATATACCTCGTCCAGGGCCGGCTTCAAAGAAGTTTGCCTGTGCCGTTGTTCCGCATGTGTGCGCACCTGAATAGGCATAAGGACGGGGGTTGGATTTACATTAGCCAGCGTCCTGAGGTGAAGATGATTACTGGCATTCCATCCTCCATACATCTATGGAAGAACAAGTTCTTCTATGTCGAGGACAGAGAGCCTACTGAGCCCTGGCCGGTTCCTCTAAAATGGGACACCCTAGACACACTTGCGCTGAGCCGCAAGCCGGTCCTTGAGGGCGAGGATATGGGAACGTTCGCCCTAGTCTGTGAGGAGTTGCACCGGGAGGGCCTCATTCATTGTGCGGAATTCTCTGGGGAAGAGGTTCTGGTCGGGCTTGGCATTAGTACTGCGACCCCGGCACGTATGTGGCTAGTCTTGCTTTTAATCTCTTTTTCCTCCTTTTTGCTCCTGACCGGTTTTTGTTCGTCCATGTTGACTCTCAGAGATACAGACGCAGTCCAAGTTGGAGAAGGTGAGGCAAGGAGCCTTTGTCAGGGGCCTGCAAGGCCAACAGGAGGAAAGCCCCAGAGATCTCGAGTCCTGCTCCGACCCAGGACGCGCCGCCCTCCAGGGGCAAGCCCTCAGTGAAGCTGGTCGGTGCTTACGGCCGAGGAGCGGGGTCTTCCAAATCGGGGGGAGCATCCACCGGAGTCCGCCCCGCCCAGGCGAAGTCTGGGGATAATATTTTTTGGCCCAACTGGGCCGTTCAGAAGAGCGACACCGGCCTGGGTGAGAGCCGGGTAGCCATGGAGATCGTCACCAAGGGTCTCCTGAATCAGGACAAGCTCCAGGTTCTAAACGAACCTCCAGCTGCGGCCGACAAGGCCATCTTCTCTTCACTCTATCAGGTATTTTTTTAACGCTCGGTAATCATTTATTTGCGCTCGCCTGCAGATTGGACTGTATTATAGTGACTTTCGTGAGAAGAGCCGGAAGTTTTCTGAGGCAATCACTAAGTCCGAGGAGGAGAGCGACCAACTGATGCAGGAGGCAGCCGAGCTCCAAAGGTCCATCGGGGAGAGGGACGCGGAGATACAGCGGCTCAAAGATGATATGGCCGCCCAGAAGCAGAAGGCCGCCGAAGCCCTTAATGCACAGAGGGAAAGAGCCCGGGAGAGGCAGACAGCGGCCATCGAGGAGGCCGTGCAGAAGAAAGAGGACGAACTTATTAGTTTGTCCACTGAATCCCACAAGCTGGGATTCATGGATTGCCTTGAGCAGGTCAAGGGATCCAATCTGGCTGTCGTCTTGACGGGCCTTTTCCTTCTCGATCCGCCGGTGGCACATCCCTCACGGGGTGGCGGTCACGGGGTGTCTTGAGCTCCCCTTTTTCCCCTCTTGGGTACGGCTTCCTGATTCTTTTTGTAATGGCCCTTGGAGGCCCTACTTTTTGTAATCGCCCTTCGAGGCCCTACTTTTTCATGAATAGAAGTTACATTTCGCTGTCCACTGTCCACTTATGTTTGCCTCTGGCTAATACTGCTTGACTCACTGTGAGCCAAAAATACTCCGGCAGACATTCAAGCTTTAATTGACCCGGGTCTTTGTAGAGGTGAACCGAGGTGAACTAAGCAGCTATTACCCAAGTTTTAGGGAACTGGGTTTCCGGGTAGATTTGGTTTTTTCTGTCCGGGCCCGTTCCTGACCAGGAGTGCGCTCCCGGTCTTTGTGGAGACGAGCCGAGGCGAACCAAGCAGCGAGTACCCAAGTTTTAGTGAACTGTGTTTCCAAGTAGGTTTGGTTTTTTCTGTCCGGGCTCGTTCCTGACCAGGAGTGCGTTCCCGATCTTTGCGGAGACGAGCCGAGGCGAAACAAGCAGCGAGTACCCAAGTTTTAGTGAACTGGGTTTCCAAGTAAGTTTGATTTTTTCTGTCCGGGCTCGTTCCTGACTAGGAGTGCGCTCCCGGTCTTTGCGGAGACGAGCCGAGGCGAACCAAGCAGCGAGTACCCAAGTTTTAGTGAATTGGGTTTCCGGGGTTGGTTTTTCTGTCCGGGCCCGTTCCTGACCAGGAGTGCGCTCCCGGTCTTTGTGGAGACGAGCCGAGGCGAACCATGCAGCGAGTACCCAAGTTTTAGTGAACTGGGTTTCCAAGTAGGTTTGGTTTTTTCTGTCTGGGCTCGTTCCTGACCAGGAGTGCTTTCCCGGTCTTTGCGGAGACGAGCCGAGGCGAACAAAGCAGCGAGTACCCAAGTTTTAGTGAACTGGGTTTCCAAGTAGGTTTGGTTTTTTTTCTGTCCGGGCTCGTTCCTGACCAGGAGTGCGCTCCCGGTCTTTGCGGAGACGAGCCGAGGCGAACCAAGTAGCGAGTACCCAAGTTTTAGTGAACTGGGTTTCCGGGGAGGAGCGCTAGGAGATTTGAAAAGAGTCCTCTTTATCATTCACATTCAATATATATTTACAACGTCACTTTCGCGCCGGGCGACCAACTACTGATAGTATTTTCGGAGGTTCCTTGAGTTCCAGGCGTGGGGTAGTTGGTGCTCCCCGAGCGTCTCTAGTCTGTAACTCCCCGGGCGAATTATCACTTTCACTCGGTATGGCCCATCCCAGGTCGGGGAGAGTTTGCCTACCTTCTTTGGTTGTGAGATAGCAGCCTTTCTCATGACTAGGTCTCCTGCTCGGAATTCTCTTGGGCGTATCTTCAGGTCGTGATAGCGGGACACTTTCTGTTTGTAGGCTGCGACTCTGATTCAGAATTCTTCTCGGGCTTCCTCTAGCAAGTCGAGGTTTGCGCGGAGCCCATCTCCATTGGTCTGCTAATTGAAGTTGGTGATTCTGGGAGACGGGACGCCAACATCGACGGGTATTACGGCCTCCGTTCCAAAAGACAAGTTGAATGGCGATTCCCCCGTAGCGGTTCGCGGGGTGGTGCGATACGCCCAGAGGACATGATAAAGTTCGTCTGCCCATCGACCTGCTTTCTCGTCCAGCCTCTTTTTGATCCCCTGGAGTAGGATTCTGTTCGTTACTTCGCTTTGCCCATTCGTCTGAGGGTGTGCCACTGAAGTGAATCTCTATTCGATTTTCAAGTCAGAGCAGAATTTCTGAAAGTTCTTGCAGTTGAACTGCCTCCCGTTGTCCATTATCAAGACGCGGGGAATACCGAATCTGCAAACGACTGACTTCCAGAAGAAGGTCTGCACGTTTTGCTCTGTGATTTTGGCCAGAGGTTCAGCCTCCACCCACTTGGTAAAGTAGTCAATGGCTACCACGACGAACTCATGCCTCTCGGAGGCAGGCGGGAAGGGGCCTAAGATGTCCATACCCCAAACTGCGAAAGGGAGCGGGCTAATGATTGGGGCCATGGACACAACGGGTTGATGGATGGTGGGAGAGAACTTTTGGCATCTTTCACACCTTTTGACCAGGTCCAGAGCATCTTGCCTCAATGTTGGCCAGTACAGGCCTCTCAGCAGTACTTTGATGGCCAAGGCCTTGCCCCCCAGGTGCTCTCTGCATATTCCTTCGTGAGTCTCTTGCAAAGTGTATGCGGCGTTGCTTGGCCGGAGGCATTTTAGGTACGGAATGGTGTATGACCTTTTGTACAGACTTTCACCATCTAGGGAGAATCGGGCTGCTCTCTGTATCACTTTGCGGGCTTACTTCTTTGCTTCGGGGAGCTTCCCACTGCGCAGGTAATCAATGATCTCGTCCATCTAGCACGGCTCCTGCTCGACCTGCATCACCTCGACAGCCTCATTTTCGATACTGGATTTTTTCAGAAATTCCATACATATACTCCCAAGAGTGGTGTAACCGGATGCCGCCAACTTAGACAGCACATCCGCCTTTGCATTCTCCGCTCTAGGGATTTTGATGACCTCGAAGTTTTTGAACTTGACGGCCAACTGGCGCACCTTGGAGAGGTACTTGATCATGCGCTCGTCGCGCGCCTCATAGACTCCTTGGATTTGGTTTGCAACCAACTGGGGTTTGGACAGTTTCGGATTCAGTGCTCTGCTGGAGGATGGTGCATTCAGCCACGAAGTCTGCCAGAACTTGAGCTTTTATTGCTGGCCTAGGCAGATACTGGATATCAAATTCGCTCAGCTCCACGGCCCATTTTACAAGACGCCCCGAGGTGTCCAATCTGTGGAGAACTTGCCTGAGCGGCTGATCGGTCAGGACCTTTATCGTGTGGGCTTGAAAATATGGCCTCAGTTTTCTGGCCGCCATGAACAGGGCGTACGCCAGTTTCCCGCTGGTACCTGATCTCAGCATCACGTAGGACCTTGCTGACATAGTAGATCGGTTTCTGCTGGCTGCGCTCTTCTCGAATTAGCACTGCTGCCAGTGCCATGGGGCCTACGGACAGGTACAGAAGCAGCTCATCTCCCGGCTCTGGCTTTGTCAACAGCGGTGGGGAGGACAAGTACTGCTTCAACTCCTCGAATGCGGCTTGGCACTCCTCTGTCCAGGGTGCTATCTTGATTCCTTTGACGGCATTGAAGAAGGGCAGACATCTCTCGGCAGACTTTGAGATGAAGCGCCTCAGTGCGGCCACCATCCCGGTTAGCCGCTGTACTTCTCTAATGGTTTTTGGTGGAGTGAGCTCCACCACGGGCTTGATCTTCTCTGGATTGGCCTATATCCCTCTTTGGCTTACCATAAACCCCAAGAACTTTTCCGAGCTGACGTAGAAAGTGCACTTGGTGGGGTTGAGCTTCATGTTATGTTCTTTTAGGATTTGGAATGTTTCTCTCAGGTCGGAGACATGATCTTGCGCACTTCGGCTTTTGACCAGCATATCATCCACATAGACTTCCATGTTACGGCCGATCTGTTTCTGGAAGAGCTTGTTGACGAGCCTTTGATAGGTGGCTCCGGCATTCTTTAGGCCGAAGGGCATGACGCGGTAACAGTATGTTCCCTGATCTGTTATGAAGGAGGTCTTTGGTATATCTGATTCATACATTCTGATTTGACTGTATCTGGAGAAGGTGTCCATGAAGCTCAGCAGTTCGTGACCTGCGGTGGCATCTATCAGCTGGTCGATTTTTGGGAGCGGATAGCTGTCCTTGGGACAAGCTTTGTTCAGGTCGGTGAAATCAACGCAGGTCCTCCACTTCCCATTGGCTTTCTTTACCAAGACCACGTTCGCCAGCTAGTCTGGATATTGAATTTCCCGAATGAAGTCAGCTCTCAAGAGCTTCTCCACTTCTTCCTTGATCCCCTGCCGCCTTTCCAGGGCAAAATGTCTTCTTTTCTGTTTCACCGGCCTGCAGGTCGGATCAACACCGAGTCTGTGCGTGCTGACCTCCGGGTCTATGCCGGGCATGTCTACGGGAGCCCACGCAAAGACGTCTGCATTGTCTTGAAGAAATTGGGTGAGGCTCTGCCGGGTGCTACTGCCTAGAGAGGAGCCGATCTGAACGACCTTCTCACTATCGCCTTTGCACAGAGGGATGGAGATGAGGTCTTCGGCGGGATGAGTCCCCTGGGCTTCGTCTCTCAGATCGAGTAGCTCAATCGGCAGCGATTCTGACGTATTTTTTCCCTTGAGTGCCACGGCATAGCACTCCCTGGACTGTGGTTGATCTCCCCTAACTTCTCCCACGCCGTTTGGCGTTATAAACTTTATTTTCTGGTGATATGCTGAAGCGACGGCACGGATTAGATTCTGGCTTGGTCGTCCCAAGATAGCGTTATAGACCGAAGTTGCCCTCACTACCAGGAAGTTGACCATCGCGAAGGCTTGACAGGGCGGCTCTCCGACGAGGACTCGAAGTTCAAACTGTCCTTCCACTTTCACGACCTCCCCTGAGAAACCGAATAAATCGGAGTTCGTCGGCCTTAAGCGGTTGTCTCCTATCATCATTTGCTTAAAAGCATAATAGTATAGGATATCGGCTGAACTTCCATTGTCGACAAGGATTTTCTTCAGCTCCTAGTTTTTGACGAGCATGGTTATGACCAGTGCGTCGTCACGAGGTAGTATCAAGTTGTCGAGATCTGCATCTGAAAAGGCGATTTCATTCTCCGTCTTCATCTTTTTGCCGCACGTGTGCACGGCATTGACTCGGCGCGCGTAGGCTTTTCGAGCGGCGGATGATGTGCCCCCAGCGGCCGGTCCGCCCATAATCGTGTTGATGACCCCCTTTGGCAGGGATCGGCGTGCCTCTGGTCGTGGACTGGATGGTGGGGAGATTAATCCCGTGCAAGGGGCGGCTGTGATCGTCGAGGGCTCTAGCCCTGGGGACTCTTCTCCCTGCGCTCTCTTCTGTGGCCGTCATCTTTGACATACTTTTTCAAGTATCCCCGACCAATCAGTAGCTCAATTTCTTCCTTGAGCTACCAACACTCGTCTGTGTCGTGCCTGTGGTCCATGTGGAACCGACAATACTTCCAATTGTCTCTCTTATTTCCCTTGGAGATCATTCTGGTCGGCCACCTTACGAATTCTCCTCTTCTGATTGCGGCCAGTGTGTGTTTCCGGGAGGTGTTGAGAGGGGTAAAGTTTTCTTCCCTCCTTTGGGGGGACCTCTCTCTTCTGGGGGCCTTATCATCCCTACGCTGCTTGGTAGGGTTCTTTTCTTCGGAGGTTCTCCTCCGGTTTGAGTCTAAGGCCGCTAGAGTCTCCTCCATGGCTATATATTCCTCGGCCCCTGCCATCAGATCCGCCAGTGAGTGCGGGTTCTGGCGAGCAACTGATCGGCGGAAATGGTTGGATTTGGCGCCTGCGAGGAGCGCATTCATGGCGGCTGATGGATCCAAATTCGGCACTTGAAGAGCCTCTCTGTTGAAACGGCTGACGAATGTTTTCAGAGGTTCGTTATCCTCCTGCCGCAAGGCCATCAAGGATGCTGTTGTTTTCCTTGGCCTCCGGCTGCTCATAAAATGGCAGACCATGTCGTCTCCAAAGTTCTCAAAGTTGCTAATGGAGTTCGGCTTGATCCTCGAGTACCAGTCCCGGGCTGCACCGGTCAGTGTGGTCGGGAATGCTCTGCAGAGGAATCCGTCAGAGGCGCCGTGGAGGAGCATCATAGTTTTGAACGTTTCCAGGTGGTCCACAGGTCGGTGGTTCCGTCGTATTGCGGAACCGTCGGCATTTTGAACCCTCTGGGCGCTGGCGCGTTCATAACATTATCTGTGAACGGAGGTCTGCTTGAGTACGTCTTCTCAGCGGGCCGGCCCTGATCTTTTGCCAGCTCTTCTATACAATGATCTATTTCTTCTATCTTCCGTAACATTGGGTCAGCCCTTCGGTTTGCTCGGTCCAACGACTTGTTTTTCTCCACCGATGGGCTCGCAACGGAGCCAGACTGACTTTCCGGATTCCTTCGATGAGGCCGGGATTTTTCCTACGGTGAGCGGGCTTCCTGGGCTCGGTGCTTTCGTGCGGAGTGGGATCGTGACCTCTGACGGTGGTGAGGCTCTGTATGGGCATGCCTGGTTCTGGAGTGATAGACTCGCCTTGTGGAGTGGTGGGTCCGGTCTCCACTGGGGCGCGCTGGCTCTCCCCTGTCGGCATTCGACCTTTCCTGTACAGGTCGTGGAGCTTCCGGAGGATGTTGGGGAGGCGCTTCGATCAGGTGTTGCTATTGACCGACAAGAGCCGTCATCTGTTGAAAGAGAGCTTGAACTTGATCCGGAGTGGGCGTGGGATTGAGATGTTCCGAATGAGCTCGGCTCTGCTCTGCTGTAGCAGAGGGAGCCACCACCTGCAAGGCGATTCTCTCGCTCCGAGTCCTGCGAGGTATTACGGCTCGGGTAGTTCATGCAGTTGGTACCCGAGCACTCTTCTACCCTGCCATTTTGTATAGGGGATTCGAACAGCTTTTAGTTCGGGTCTCACGGATGGCGCCAATCTGTTAGGCCTAAAATCGGTAACAGATACGGCAGTAACGTAAGAGCTGGGCTGGAGGACCCGAGGAGCTGAAGTGAAGGAGCTGAGCCCTGCACAAGAGCAATCGAGGTTAGAAGACCAACCCTGAGTCGTTGCTCCGGACGGGCCTTTCGACACTCAAGTCAGTACAAGCAGGAGTGCAGAGCCAAATTTTAAGAGTGGTAGCTTAGAAGTTATTACTCTTTAGGGCCTTGAGAGGCCTTTTATAGAGGGAGGCCTGGGGTGGTTGGATTACCTACCCCAGGACAGGTGTCGGCCCTTCTGTGGGTTTAGGTTTACCTACTCTTAGGTAATTATCGGATTACTCCTGGGCAGGTGTCGATTTCGTGGTGGGCCCTTCCGGGGCCACGTGTCAATAGCTCATTAGTTGCTGTTTTTCGCACCCCATCAAATTCTATTGAGCTAATAGCATTATTTTTTGTCATTTTGCTTTGTTTTTTGATTGGTGTCATTTGCTTTAATATGCTCTAAGACTAAGAGGTACGAGGACTATCTAGTAAAAAATGGTATTAAGAGGGCAATCCTCCCCATTCGAGCCTCTTAAGATCAAATGACAGAATTACTGTGATTCGTAGACATGTCATATTTCCAGCCTAGACCTGTCTCACACGTGTCGACACAGACACGGATGCTGACACGTGCGACACACGTTTAGACACGCCACTAAATTTTTAACTCCGCATTTACAACAAAGAGATAATAATTTCAGATGTTATCAAAAGCAAACAGTAGACTGAGATGACAGCTACCTAAAACTGGAAAGGTAAATGAGCATAAAGCGTACTTACTTTTTCTACTGTAACTTGCAAGTCAGGTTTTATTTTTTTTATACTGTTAGTCGGCCTTTTTCACTTTTTATATTTTATTTTACCGCCAATGTACAGATTTTATATGTACCTGAAAGACTGAAACACACGTATATATATATATATATATATATATATATATATATATATATATATATATATGAGTTGGTTCCTTGGGAACTGATATTTATTATCTTGAGATCCAAAATATACTAAAGATGACCAGTCACTTCAGTTGTCAAAAGAAAAAGACTAATTCCAGACCATAGACGGATCTAGAACTTGACTTTGGATAACTTATCATACTGTCAGACTTAAATAACATTCAACTGGCATTCATTAAAAGGGGAGTGTTATAATCACCCCCCATTTTCTTACTAGGACAGCCCCCTTTAGTATACTTCAAGGTGGCAAACGGGCCATGGCATGGCACCCCCACGCCACGGCAACGCCACGGGCGGCACGAATAGCTACAGTGAGCGTGCCGTGCCGGGCTAGCACGAAGTCGCGGGCCGTGCCGGGCCTTGTTGGGTGGCACGGCACGCCCGACCCGCGAGCCCAGTTCCCCTTTAGAAAATGCATTTGTTTTTTGTAAAATCCGAAAATACTCCCTAAAAGTTGTTTCAAACAGCTAGTTTGTTGGGTATTTTCGTCTAAAACATATATTTTCATATAATCTTGAAAATACCCCCAACAACTCTTTTTTGGGGGGTATTTTAGGATTTTCATTGTTTAAATTATTTACATTCCCTAAATACCCTCCCCAACAACTCTTTTTTGTGGATATTTAAGTTATTTCATGTATTTTACCAAATTAACCCCCACAACAACTAGTTTTGGAGGGTATTTTGGATTTTTATTGGTTAAATGTTTTACCTTCCCTAAATACCCTCCTCAACAACTCTTTTTTGTGGATATTTAAGTCATTTCAAATCTTTTACCAAATTAACCCCTCCAACAACTATTTTTTGGGGGTATTTTGGGAAGTCAAAAAAATAACCCACCAAATCCTATAAATACAATTTTCCACCCCCTTCATTTCTCACCAAAACTCACTCTCTCTCTATTATCTAAACTCTCCAATTAACTTCTCTCTCTCCCTAATCAAATTATCTCTCTCCTTAATCAAGTTCACCCTCTCTATCTCTCCCAATCAACTTCTCCCTCTCTGTCTCCAATCTACTTGTCTCTCTACTTAGTAGCACTAAGTACTCATCAAGGAGGCGGCAATTGACGATTAACAAGAGGCGGCGATTGGCGGCAATCAACAAGAGGATGAGATTTTGCTCAAATAGGTTGAGGTTGGTACCCATTTAAATATTCAATTATAATTCTCCTTTCATTAATTTTTTTTAAACCTCTCTTAATGGCCGATTCGGAAGAAGTTTTCTACCCCAACATTGGCCATGACAACAACCAAGTCATGGGCAATGATGAGTTAATGGAAGCTTGTTTTGGAGGTCAGTGGAATGAAGACAAGGTTGAATTTAGAGTCGAAAATGAACCCAACCTTAGTGCTAGTGGGAGCCAAGCTCATTCTCGCTCTAAAGTTAAAAGGGGTAGAACTTCAACTGTTTGGTTTACCTTCACTCGTGAAGAGATAACACGTCCAGATGGGAAAGTAGAAGTTAGGGCAATTTGTAAACATTGTAAAAGGGATCTTAGTTGTAATGTTTCGGGTGGAACAGGCCACTTAAAAAGGCATGCCGACGCTTGTGGTAAAAAGCATGGCCCGTTAGACCCTAAGCAAGCCCAACTAAGTCGCACGTTTAGTTCAATACAAACATTTTCCTACTCTCATGATAATAATAGATGAGAAATAACCACATACGTTATACACTCCGAGCAACCATTTGTTTTTGGAGAAGATAAACGTTTTGAAAAATATGCTAAACAAGCTTTAAATCCTGCTTTTAAAAGGGTACCTAGAAATACTCTAAAATCATACAGTTGTAAAAATTTTAATGAACGTAAACAACAATTGATTTCATATTTTGAAGGATTTAATGGGAAAATTGCACTTACTTCTGATATTTGGAGTACCAAAAAGGGTTATTCATATATTTGTGTAACCGCACACTATATCAACTCTAATTGGCTTTTAGAAAAAAGAATTATTAGCTTTAGTCTTATTAATTACCCACATACTGGAAATGTTATATCAACACATATTTTAAATACTGCTCGTGAATATAATATTACGAAAAAAATTTGTTCTATAACTCTTGATAATGCTAGTAATAATATTTCCGCAGTAGAGTTATTAAAAACTGAATTGATATCTATTTTAAGTGGAAAACTTTTTCATATTAGATGTGCATGCCATATTTTAAATTTGGCTGTGCAAGATGGTTTAGCTCTTATTGTCTCACAAATAGAAAATATTAAAACTTATATTACATTTATCAATTCTTCAATGTTTAGAAGACAAGAATTTGCAAAATTATGCAACACCTATGGAAAAGAATTTTCTAAATTCAAATTAGATGTTAGACATAGGTGGAATTCAACTTATTTAATGTTGAAATATTGCCTCCCATATAAAAATTTAATTCAATCATTTGGTAATGAAAATATACCTCAACCTCTCCGTTACACTGTAGGTCTCCCAAATTGGAACACTTGTGAGGGTTTCATGAGTTTTCTTGAAGTTTTTTATACTGCAACTAATGCTTTTTCTGCTATTTACAAACCAACCTCAAATATAATTATGAGTAACTTATATAACATCACGCTTACTTTAAAAAAAAATAGAACTGAAAGACATGAACAAATAATTGAAGTCATGGAGGCTAAATTTAAAAAATATTTTAATAAAATTCTATTTTTATATTCCTTCAGTACAGTAATGGACCCTAGGTTTAAATTACAAGGTTTAGAAGTCTTGCTAGAAGAGTGCAATAACAACCTCGCTAATGATCCTGAAGATTCAGGGAATAATATAAATGAAATTAAATCATTATTAAGGCCTATGTATCATATATATGAGGTGGAACAAGGACAAGGAAGATCCAGTTCTTCTACGAGCTCGGGGCCTAAAAATAATCCAATTTTTACTTTAATAAGCCTAAAAAGAGCAAAACCTAGTAGTGTTGGTGAAGCATCTTGCAATGAGTTATCATTATATTTGGAAAATGAACATTATATCAATCCCGAAGAATGAGAAACTTTTGACATTTTGCCGTGATGGAAAGTAAATGAGAAAACATATCCAGTACTATCAATCATGGCACATGATATACTAACCCCCCGGTGTCTACAGTAGCATCGGAGTCCGCTTTTAGTGCAGGTAACAGGGTTTTAGAAGACAAAAGAACCAAAATGTCATAAAAAACATTAGAGGTATGTGTGTGCTTGAAGGACTGGCTTGATGCAAATTCTAGGATACAAGGACTGGAAGGCTCAAAGCTCATCATCTGAAGATTGTTGAAGACTTTTAATTTAAAAGTTGTATTTATTTTTTCTCTTTTCTTTCCTTTAAAGGGTTAGAGGCAAGGTTCTATGTCCTCCTCAGCTCTTCTTTTCTTGTTATAATATTTGATATTAATAAAATTTAAAGGTGCCGCCCAGGTTCCTGGATAAATATTCCGGGCACAATCGATCTGTGTTTCTAAATTACTATTGTAAAGTAATAGTAAATAAAATTGACAAAAGGGGACCAAGAAAATTGTTCACAAAATATGGACAAAAATAAAATAAAATTTGAAAACAGAAGTGTTCTCGGAACTCCGTGGGAATTCACGGAATTCCGAGAACATTTCTCGGAACTCCGTGGGATACCCATGGAGTTCCGAGAAATGTTTTGTTTCAAAAAAAATTTCTTGGAACTCCGTCGGTATCCCACGGAGTTCCGAGAAATGTTCTGTTTCAAAAAAAAATTTCTCGGAACTCCGTGGTTATCCCACGGAGTTCCGAGAAAAAATTTAATTCAAAATGAAAAAAACACGGGCCGGCACGGCGGACTGTGGGCCGTGCCTAGCCTTGAGGATTTTGGCCAGGCACGGCACGGTCCGTGAACCCTTCCGTGCCGTGCCGTGCCCGGCCCGCGGGCCTTTCCGGGCCTCATTTGGTTGTGCCGTGCCGGGCCGGCACGGCACGTTTGCCACCTTAAAGTATACTCGTAAGTTGTGACCATGATTTTAAATTTCGACCGAAATCAGAAATTTCGGTGAGGAACGAAAAACGTACCGAAATCGAAATTTACCAAATTTTGAGGGAAATTTCGTTCGAAATTTCATAATTTTCGGGGATTTCGTCCAAATTTCTAATAAAATATTAATTTTTTATTCCATTAAAGAATTTCGATCGAAATTTCATAAAAAAAAACTGGGATTTCACGTGTGAATACCAAATTTTGCCCGAAATTTCTGGATTTCGGCTAAAATTTCGGTTTCGGATAAGTCCGAAATTTTAGCCGAAACCGAAATTTAAAACCATGGCCGTGACCAAGGTTTTAAATTTCGACCGAAATCCAGATTTTCAGGTTTCGGTCGATAGCGAAACCGAAATCAATCATACATGAAATGGTAGTATTTTCGGTCGAAATTTCGAATCTTGAAATTTTGTCCTAAATTTTAGGGATTTCACCAAAAATCTGGGCTTTTGATAATTATCTAATATTATCTTGAAATTTCTGCTGGAATTATCGAAATTTCGAAAATTTTGACCGGAATAAATCAGGAGAAAAAATTGCCGTGAAATAGATTTCGTTAGATTTCAGTGAGGACCAAAACGCATTCCGAAACCGAAATTTGAAACCTTGGTCGTGATTACTCTTTTACACTAAGCTCCATTTATTTCGATGTAAAAATGGACCCAAAATTTGTTTTATGTTCATTGTTACAACATAAAACAAATTCTACAGCCCTAAGAGAAGATTTTCGCATGGGAAAAGAAGAAAACCAAGTTTTCCAATTAGAGAATGAAGATCAAGATAAGAACTATGTTCTTTATTGATTTATGTTATTAGAAACCCTAAAACAAAAATTCTGTGATCTTAAAAGGATGAAAGCAAAGGTTTTATTTCGTTTAAAATGTGCCTTAGGACTGATCTTAGGTTCCTTAGGATTCACTTTGTTATGGAATCCCTAACGAGCCCAAGATCGGATCGTTTTGGTTTTTAGAAAAGTTTGTCTTGAAGGGTTGAAGTTAAAAGTTTAGATTATTTTACAATCATTATGTGTCGAATTTGTCACGCCCCCAAGCCATACACATACACATAATCAATACACAAGGCTTAGAGGTGCGACAGTGCCGTACACATGTAAAGCAAGCTTCACAAGCATACAAGGCTAGCAAAGCAAATATCAAAACCATCTGCAATAATCCAAATAATCTAAATAACCAAATTTAAATGTTTTACATCCGTCCAATAATCAAATATCGATTCTTTTCTAAATCTCTCATCTAACCCAAAATCCCGCAAAATTAAAGTATGAAATCAAATAACATAATCTCAATAGTCCTAAATAATATTCAATGTCTAAAGAATGAAAAGTACTAATAAGTAGAGGTAGTCAGAAATCAGAATCACTCCTGCGCCTCATTGCCAGTTCCATGAAGATCAAACTCTGAAAATATTAATTTAACCATAGTTAGCTGAAAAGCTCAGTACATAATAACGCACTACAAAAGTGGGATCATTACATGCTACAAAAGAAAGGTTCACAGCTGAATAGAGACGGTATAAGCCACAAGTAAAGCGATCATCACAAGAGGGAGCAAAGGTTTATAAGGGCACAAGTCTAGTATCACATCGAAGGTCACAATATTCAAAGGGTCACTGAAGGTAATTAATATGGTTACGATACCACCCTGAGATCATCGGTTTAGTCCAAAAAGCAAGTTATTTTCACCCCGACTGCCCACGGGTCCACAAAGTGAGTTATTGCTTACATTGACTGCCCACTGTGTCGGAACTTGTTCCTAGGTTCACATACATGTCGACAGGGCCAACATTTGTCCTCCATTGGAGGGATCACAGGGATCACAGTTCACATATAGGCTCATGCCTATGCCCCACTGACGGGGTCTTTTCTGAGTTCACATAACCTAAGCATCTCAATAGGTGTTCAAAGTTCACACAGTTCGAAAGAAGGTGTTCAAAGTTCAAGGCAAGTGTTTCAACTTGATTCCAAAATAGTTTCACAATAGAGATAAATCAATATTCCAAGGGTTCATATATTTAAGAAAAAGCAAAATAGGTTGAGCATGCAAGATCCAAATAAAGATCTAAAGTTTATCAATGGCTCCACAATTCAGAAAGGTTGGGGTTCACAATCAATAATGACATAGTATTCAAAAGGTAAATTGCAACACTAAGGTAGTACGAAATTACGTACCTCAATACCGAATCACTTTCTTTATCCCTTTCCTTAGAGGTCAAATACCTATTTCAAATAGTTCATTCATATCACATAAGGGCCTAATAGCTAAGGCAAAACACACAAGATGAATTGGGAACTCCCAAAATAATTTACAATTTTCAGGTCATTGGCAGTCGACTGGCCGAAGGCTACTGTCCTCATATAAAAAAATCCCTCTTAGGCGATCCAGTCAACTGCCCCTCCATTACTGTTTCTCGGCGAAACATAGTTTTGGGCGCTCCAGTGGACTAGTCGGACCAGTCGACTGTCCCTTAACTATTGTTTCAATGTAAAACACATTTTTTTGGTGCGCCAGTTGACTGGACCAGTCGAGTGCCCCTGAAAAAACCAGTTTTTCCCGATTCCACATAACTTTAGCGCATCATATCTTTTTCATCCGGACTCCGAATTGCGCGAGGTCCGATCCGATGGATTCTTATTGACAAAAGGAACCCACCGAACCCGATTTCATGCTCCGAATCACTATGGTCAATTTCTAACAATCATAACTTCAACTTTAAGTTAAATCCTCCAACATCGGGGTTTCTATGAACATAAACAATCGATCTCGAGTTCTTTGGGGATTCGACAGGAAATGAATCTCAAGGAATCCAAGATCTACCATGAAGTCCACCATAGATTAAAATCAAGGTTCTAATCACATCTCTTTTCACATCAAATCCCTAGGTTAGGGTTCTTTTAATTCGTTTAACCATTAAAGATTATAAATTTTACCTCGGTTCGCGATCTCTCTTCTTGAATCGTGTTCTTCCTCTCTTTCTCCACGAAGATCTCCTCTTAGGGCTACAAAGATGGCTTATGATTTCTTAATCTCTCATAAAGATGTATTTATAGGATTTTCTAAAGAAGCCCTAATCAGATTCTAACTCTTAAAGATAAAAACACCCCTCACTAAAAGAGAGGGATGAATTTTGGAGAGAGGGTATTTCAGGTATTTACAGAATTCGAGCATGAAATTGGATTAGATGGATTCCTCTCGTCGATATGAATCCAACGGATCTGACCACGTGCGAATCAGAGCTAAAACGAGAAAGTTATGGTCCGTAGAAGTTCTGGTAAAATCGGGGACGAATCTGGAATTATCTCACTAATTTGTGAAACTTAAAATTCATAACTTCTTTTTTTCTTGTCCGTTTTCGACGATCTTGCACTCTACAGACATGCCGGAAATGCGAACGTTCTGTTAAAAATAGTTTGAAATTTTTTTGGAGACTATAATGATTATAATTTCAAAATACTAAAAAGAACCCTAGGATAGTTTACCGATTCTTTTCCGATGGGGCACCAAAGGGTGTCTTGTGTCAGTAGGAGCAAATATATGCCTGATAAGATTGAAATTAGTGATGAAACTCATGGAGAATATTCATACTCTTGATTGTAGGTGATTATGAAAAGGAAAGTAGTTCGATATCAAGGTATGTAATTTCGTACTACTTTAGTGATATGATTCGCCATTGAATGATATGCCTTTTTGAATTGTTACTCTTTAGTCTCTTTGAATATGTGAAACCTATGATAACCTTAGCCTTTGATTTGGGTCTTGCATGCTTATCCTTCATTGAATACAATCTATTGAATTTTGTACTCATTGATAGCCTACGATTTTCGCATTGAATATGTGACCCATTTTGATATAAGAACCTTTTGATCATTGTATACTAAACTATTCTAAAAAATCTTGTGGAACCAATGTGAACCACAATCTTTGAAACTTTGTACTTATCTTTGGACCTTGTGTATATGTGGACACCTTTTGTGGAGGCTTAGGTTTATATGTGAACTATAAGGGCCCGCACCAATGGAAGTTACACGTTGGCTTTTGGGTCCCGTTAGTGGGTGCTATTCGCTGACCATGTCGACAGGTATATGAACATAAAAAACTAGTTTCGAACCGCGGGCAATCGGGTAAAATAACATGCTTTTTGGGCTAAGCCGATGACCTTCGGGTGATTTTGTACCTTTTTTATCGCTTGCAGTGATCTCTTAAGACTTTGTGACCTCTCTTATTGAGACCCTCTTTGATGTAAAACTTTGAAATATGATTTTATAAGCTTTGCTTCTTAGTTATTGTATTTGTATCAGTTACCTCATATGCAGTCTTTACCATCTTCGTTTGCCTATTGACCCTCTCTATGTAGCATGCTTTGACCCCACTTTTGTGGTGCGCTATTATGTACTGGGCTTTTCAGTTGACTGTGGTTATATTAACATTTTCAGAGTTTGATCCTCGTGAGGTGAACGGGGAAGAAGAAGCTTAGTTTTAGAACCGTAGGACCTTGGAGATTATATTTAGCTTATTTGCTTTTGTTCCAGACAGTGAGTATTGGTAAACAAATGTGTAAGACTACGTCTATACTCGTTCATTTTAGTTCATGGGAGAGTTGAGATTTATTTGGCTATGTTGGGTCCACATTATTTGAGAATTTGATATTTTAGTTATGGAATGCCAAGTTTATTTTTGTTATAGATTTGTAGCCTTGTATGTTTGTGAGATTTATCTTGCAGGTATACGGCGCTGCCACGTCCTACGCCTAGGGTGGGGTTTGGGGCATGACAGAAAAGTGGTATCATAGCCTGGGCTTTAGGTCCTAGGTGTTAGAAATTTGAAAAGTGGGTTGACTAGAAAATTTGGATGCTGGAACTATGAAAATTCTTAGCAGATTTTCGAGAGAATGATTCATAACATTTTGAGACTTAAGTTGTTATGGATGACTTTGTAAACTTAGAGAATCTTAGGCACGACCTAGTGCATTATGAAAACCTAGATAAATAGTAGAAGAGTCATGAACATAGTTGATGACACTAGAAAGTAGTGAGTTACTAGATTTGATTCTGTACACTATGAGAGCTTAGACTAATGACCTTGTAAGCTAATGAAAGCTAATCTTTGAACTTATGGATTATGAGGAACCGATTTGTGACATTGAGGGCTAATAGTCCTTATTTGACTCTAATAATTATCTGAGAGTGTAGAAAATGTGAAATGTTTATTCGACTATGGGAGAATCAAATAACTATTGACTATGATTTTGTAAAAGCTGAAGATCTGGATTTTAAGAAAATTATCGTTTATGTTGAGGATATTAGCATCAATGATGAATAATTGAGAGGATGACATGATGGACTTGTGTGCACCGGAGACGTCTGGTTGCACATGAGTTAGTTATGCTATTTAGAGACCACACGATAGACTCACGTGCACCGAGGACGCTTGGTTCAACATGTGGGTTAGTCTTGTTGGAATGAGATGAGATGGTATGATGAGTTTGTATGCACTGGGGATGCTTGGTTAAGCATGTGAGATAGCTCATTCTGTCATAAGGATATAGATGAAGGAAGGTTATGCCCTCCCGTCAAGATCGCTATGCGCTGCGGAGCAAAACTCGCATAGAACTTAAAATTTTTCTTTTCGATCTTGCTTTTGCCCAAGATCCTAGAGTCTAGATTAGATATTTGTGTTAATTAAATAGAAAGAAATACCTCTTTGAAGAAGAAATAAGGAATCACGCTGCTTGATCTACTCCTCGAACGGTTGTGATCGTTCTAAACGCCGCAGACCCCGCAAGTTGAACCGATGGATTCATTTTCTTTGCTTGGACTATTGTGGATGTAAATAACTCTTATTCACCTATTTAAGGTCTGATTTAATCAGTACCTTTGTTGTAGAGAATAGAGAAATCGATTGGTAACCTTTGTCTTTAAAACTATTTCAATTGGAAGAGAAATATATAGAGAGAGACAGGGAACATATTTTTCCAAATGCTCTGTTTGGTTGTCAAAAACCAGGCATCTCATTAGAATTTGGTGGGAATTTTAGATGCCTCACGTCGTTTGGTTGTGTTTTTCAAACCCGATGGTCAAAACACCCACAAGAATGTTGGAACACGGTCGGCCCACGTGGCTCTCCAATGAGAACCGAATGGCAAACCCCCAAAACCGAGTTTTTTCATTAGAATTTCAACAGGAATGGGCTTTTAAAACGACGGATGAGGCTCCAAGTACTGCTTCGTCGCATATCTTCTGCGAAATTTTTGCAACCAAATGGCGTTTGGGAATTTAGTTCCAACGAAATTCTAGTAAGCATCCCTACAACCAAACGTTACTTCAAAACCCCACTCCCATAAGGTCCGTTGACTGCCATTCTACACAAATCCCCTTTGACTTTCCATTCCCGGTGAGATTCACGAACCAAACAGAGCAAAAGGGGGTGAAATATGGGTCTATGTGACCAAGAGGGGGGTGAATTGGTTTTAACAAAAACATTATCCGTTTTTGAATTCACAATTTTAACCTAACTCAATTTTTCTTTTTCTTGCTTAGTTTTGGTTAGTTCACCTAATATCAAAATACCAAGGAAATGCTAAACCAAATACAAAAATGAAAGTGCAAGAAATAAAAGAAAAACACACCGATGTATAGTGGTTCGGGCAAAGCCCTACTTCACTCTTCTTGAGATCGTCCTTAAGGATTTCCACTATATGAGACCTCCACGACGCCCAGATCCGAGGCGATTACACTTCCAAGGGTATTAAATGAGGGTGCCCTTAAACCTTTACACCGACTCTCCTTCTTCGCCGAGTTCTAAGCGCTTCTCCCTAGGGTATTGAGAATATGATGCCCCAGCCACCTTTACAATAAATGGAAAGAAGATTTCTTGGCCTCTCTTGGAGGCTTGATGCACAATGATTGCTCCTTGAATATTCTCTACACAAAAAAGGGTTGCAAGTGAAGGTCCTAAATTCAAACACTAATGATTTGCAAGTACAAGGCAAGTTTGGTGGAGAAGAAAACAAAAGCTCAAGCTAAAAGGGTTTGCAAATGCTTTGAATGCTTAAGGTTGTTTTTCAAATCATTCAAGAGAAGTAGATGGACCTCTTGAATGTGTATGTATAACCCCTTAAAAAGATATGACCGTTTGGGGGTGTATGTATCAAAAGACCCCAAAAAGAAGCTAGCCATTTGAATTAAAACGGTTATTTTTTTGACTTCGCGACGTTCTCGAAGCTCCGAGAAATTCTCGGAGTTCTAAGAATACAACAAGAACACATTCTGGAAGGATTCTCGGAGTTCCGAGAAATCAAATAGAACTTTTAAAAAACCTTCTGGAAGGTTTCTCAGAGCTCCGGGAGATTTCTCGGACTTAAAAAAAACAGTCGTTTTAATTCAAACGGCTAGTTGCTTTTTGAGGTCTTTTGATACATACACCCCCAAACGGTCATATCTTTTTAAGGGGTTATAAATACATATTCAAGAGGTCCATCTAGTTCTCTTGAATGATTTGAAAAACAACCTTAAGCATTCAAAGCATTTGCAAACCCTTTTAGCTTGAGCTTTTGTTTTCTTCTCCACCAAACTTGCCTTGTACTCACAAATCATTAGTGTTTGGATTTAGGACCTTCACTTGCAACCCTTTTTTGTGTGGAGAATATTCAAGGAGCAATCATTGTGCATCAAGCCTCCAAGAGAGGCCAAGCAATCTTCTTTCTATTTATTGTAAAGGTGGATAAGGCATCCTATTCTTAATACCCTAGGGAGAAGCGCTTAGAACTCGACAAAGAAGGAGAGTCGGTGTAAAGGTTTAAGGGCACCCTCATTTAATATCCTTGGAAGTGTAATCGCCTCAGAGCCGGGTGTCTTGGAGGTCTCATATAGTGGAAATCCTTGAGGACGATCTCAAGAAGAGTGGAGTAGGGCTTTGCCCGAACCACTATACATCGGTGTGTTTTTCTTTTATTCTTGCACTTTCATTTTTGTATTTGGTTTAGCATTTCCTTTGTATTTTGATATTAGGAGAACTAACCAAAACTAAGCAAGAAAAAGAAAAAATGAGTTAGGTTAAAATTGTGAATTAAAAAACGGATAAATGTTTTGTTAAAACCAATTCACCCCCCTCTTGGTCACATAGACCCATATTTCAATTGGTATCAAAGCCTCGTCTCTATTTTGTTTAAAACCCTAACCGGTCTAGAGAAAAGATTCTAAAAATGACAAACTACCCTCAACACTATGAAGGATACTCAAACACTAGGACACCTTATTTTGATGGAACAAATTATGGATTTTGGAAAATCAAAATGAAAATATTTTTAATCCAAGATTACCAAATTTGGAGAGCCATTCATAATGGATATACCTTGCCCACTAGAAATCTAAATGAATGGACTGAAGCCGAACAACAAGCCTCAAACTATAATGCCAAAGCCATGAATTCTTTAATTTGTGCTTTGTTACCCGGAGAATTCAATAGAGTTTCAAACTGCTAAGGAAATTTGGGACACCTTAGAAGTTACCCATGAAGGAACTAACCAAGTTAAGGAATATAAAATGAATCATCTATTTAGGCAATATGAACTTTTTCAAATGACACCCGATGAAACCATTGCTGACATGTACACTAGATTCCCTAACCTAGTAAATGGACTAAGGGGGCTTGGGAAACAATTTTCAAATAGAGATTTAGTGACCAAAATCCTTAGATCCCTACCTCTATCATGGGAATCCAAAACCTCCGCAATCACCGAAGCCAAGGACATGAACACATTAAATCTAGATGAACTAATAGGGTCCTTGATAACCCATGAGATGATTTTCAAAACAAAAGCACCTGAAATTAAAAATAAAATGGAAAAAGGAAAAGGTGTTGCTTTTGCTTGCAATGTAGGCGATGATGAAGAGGCGAAGGGAGACATGGAAGATGAAGTAGCCCTCCTAACAAGAAGGATCAAGTTCTTGCAAAGGAATATAGGAGGCATGAGAAATAGAAGAGCCAATCCTCCATTCAAGAAGAAAGAAGAGCTCGGTGACGGATCATCTCAACCCCGATGCTACGGATGCAAGAAACTTGGACACATTCGCCCGGATTGTCCACTCAACAATGAGCCTACTCCAAACAATTGATTCAAGAGGAGATAAGGCAAGAAAGGAATGACCGCCACATGGGATGAGGACAATGAAAGTGAATGTGAGCCGGATGATGGAGAAGATTACATGATAGCCAAAAATGTGTTCTTCATGGCTTCAACAAATGACAATCAAGAGGTAAGCACTTTAAATGATGTTATTATTTTAAAAGAAGTTCTTGATTCCTTGCAAAGTGCACATGATGAACTTGAAATTGAACTTAATAAAAATGCATCTCTTGAAAATTCTCTTTCTAGCATGACAAAAGAATTTGGTTGGTTAAAGAAAGATCATGATTTTTTAGAAGATGAAAATGAAAAATGTAAAGTTGAAATTCATGATTTAAATGCTACCATCACGATTTTAAATGAAAATCGACAAGAGCTATCCATTGAAAACAACAAACTAAAGCATGAAAATAGTAAACTATCTCTTGAATATGATGAGTTAAAAAAACTTTTTGAAAGGTTTGAAAATGGTTCACTAAAATTGGATAGGCTTGTTAATATTCGAAGATTGTCACATGATAAGAGTGGACTTGAACATAAATGGGATACTACAATGTCAAACTATAAGAACAAATTTGTGAAGGCTTCTTCTAGTGGTACTAAAACTTGTTTTTATTGTGGTCTAGAAGGACATTATAAGGTTGCTTGCATGTATGCTAAACAAGATAAAATCAAATTGAATGCTAAAGTAAAAACAAATGGACTTAGCAAGATTAGAAAGATTTGGGTACCTAAGGGATCTCACTTGCCTATTCATATGTAGGTATGTTTTAGAAGCCACAACAAGAACACATGGTACCTTGATAGTGGATGCTCTAGACACATGACTGGAGACCTCACTCAATTTGTATCTTTCTCACTTGATGGTGGAGATGTTACATTTGGAGATGATATGAAAGGAAAAGTTAAAGGAGAAGGCACCATAGGTAACTCTACCTCTCCCATAATACTTTATGTTAATGGCTTATCTCATAATCTTATTAGCATTAGTCAATTGTGTGACAACGGTTTTGAAGTAGTCTTCAACCCCGACAAATGCATTGTTAAGAATAAAGTAGATGGAAAAGTGCAATTCATAGGTTCTAGAGACAATAACATTTACACCATTGGGCTAGATGATCTTAGACTCCAAAATGTAACTTGTCTTAATGCCATTAATGAAGATTCTTGGTTGGAGGTTGGGTCATGCTGGAATGGATCTCATTTCAATCCTCTCCTCAAAAGACATTGTTAGAGGATTGCCTAAGTTCAAGTATACCAAAGATCACATTTGTAGAACTTGTCAATTATGCAAACAATTGAAGAGCTCATTTGCCCCTAAAAATATGATCTCAACCACTTACCCCTTGCAACTACTTCATATGGATCTTTTTGGACCAATGAAGACAAGTAGCTTAGGTGGAAAGAAGTATGTGTTTGTTGTTGTGGATGACTACTCACGATTTACATGGGTCATATTTTTAGCACATAAAGATGAAACCTATGAAAATTTCCTTAAGTTGTGTAATCAAGTCCAAAATGAAAAAGGTATTGCCATATCTTACATTAGAAGTGACCATGGAACGGAATTTGAAAATATACACTTTGACACTTATTGTAATGAACATGGCATCAAACACAACTTTTTGGCACCTAGGACACCTCAACAAAATGGGGTTGTAGAAAGAAAGAACCGAACCCTCCAAGGAATGTCTAGAACCATGTTGCATGAGAATGATCTCCCTAGATATTTTTGGGTGGAGGCGGTTAGCACCGGTTGCTGTATCATAAATAGGGTGTATATGAGGCCAATTTCTAAGAAAACACCTTATGAGCTTTGGAAAAACTTGAAACCAAATATAAGCTACTTTAGGGTGTTTGGTTGTAGATGCTACATCTTGAATATCAAAGATAACTTGCATAAATTTGATAAGAAGTCGGATGATGGCATATTCTTAGGGTATTCTACACATAGCAAGGCATATAGAGTGTTTAATAGAAGAACCCTAGTTGTAGAAGAATCCATGCATATTACATTTGATGAGAGAGAGCCAACACCTCAAGAAATGTCATGTATAGAGTGTTTAATAGAAGAACCCTAGTTGTATAAGAATCCATGCATGTTACATTTGATAAGAGAGAGCCAACACCGCAAGAAATGCCACGTGATGAGGATGAACCTATTAAACACCTCTTACCTAATACAAATGCTCCTTCCCATGCATCTACAAGTAATACATTACCTAGTGAGGAAGTTGAAAGTGTAGAGGATAACTCATTATTTAGCGATAGAAGAATATTGGTAGATCATCCTGAATCCCAAATCTTAGGTGATGCCAAATCGACGGTAAGAACTAGATCATACTATCGAAGTGTGAGTAACAACTTGACGTTCCTATCTTAATTAGAACCTAAGTCCATCAAGGAAGCCGAAAATGATGAATATTGGCTGATGGCTATGCAAGATGAAATAAGGGTCTATAGAACCAAGAGGGGGGTGAATTGGTTTTATAAAAAATTTATACCATTTTTAAATTCAAGTATTAAACCTAATTTGATTTTTTCGTCTCTTGATTAGATTTTGGTTAGTTCAAATAATATCAAATCAAAAGAAAATGCCAAACCAAACAAAAATGAAAGTACATCTTCAAGCATGACCAAGTGATGTGATGGTTCCTTCTATGATCACATTACCTTATCACAACACTTCAAGGCAAATTGATTAGTATTCAAGAACATAATCAATTATGTTTAGAATCATCAAAACAAGATAGGAGAGTAGACCATTGGGCTTACACAAGAAGAGTTGAGTCAATTCGAAAGGAACAAGGTGTGGAGGTTAGTGCCTAGGCCTAGTGATTATCCAGTCATTGGCACTAGATGGGTGTATAGAAACAAAATATATGAAAATAGAATAATCACTAGAAATAAAGCTAGGCTTGTAGCCCAAGGGTACAATCAGGAGGAAAGAATAGACTATGATGAGACATTTGCTCCTGTTGCCCATATGAAAGCTATTAGGATACTTTTGGCATATGCATCTCATAAAGGATTTAAGTTATATCAAATGGATGTCAAAAGTGCCTTCCTAAATGGCTATATCCAAGAGGAAGTTTATGTTGAGCAACCTCCAGGTTTTGAAGACTACAAACATCCAAATCATGTCTTCAAGCTTGATAAGGCTTTATATGGATTGAAGCAAGCTCCTAGAGCTTGGTATGAGAGGCTTTGCACCTTCCTAGTAGAAAAAGGTTTTGAGATGGGAACAGTGGATAAAACATTATTTATCAAAAGAGAAAATCAAGATATCCTCCTTGTCCAGATCTATGTGGATGACACCATCTGTGGCTCGACTAATAAAAAAATGTGTGATGAATTTGCAACTCTAATGAAAAATGAATTTGAAATGAGCATGATGTGTGAGTTAACTTACTTCTTAGGACTCCAAATCAAACAATACCAAAATAGGATATTTATAAATCAAGAAAAATATACAAAGGAGTTATTAAAGAAGTGTGGTATGGATAGCAGCAAGACATCAAGAATTCCAATGAGTACAACTGCTAAGTTAGAAAATGATGAATTTAGCAAATCTGTAGACCAAAAGATGTATAGGGGTATGATAGGTAGCTTACACTATTTGACAACCAGCAGACCAGACATTATGTTTACTGTCTGTCTCTGTGCTCGATTTCAATCGGATCCAAAGGAGTCTCACCTATTTGCAGTCAAGAAGATTTTCAAGTACTTAAGAGGAACCCAAAGTCTGGGACTTTGGTATGAAAGATCTACTGCCTTCACTCTCACTGGACATTCAGATGCAGACTTTGCCGGATGTAGAGTGGATAGGAAAAGCCCTAGTGGGACTTGTCAATTCTTGGGCAAATCACTTGTTTCATGGTTTAGTAAGAAACAAAATTCAGTAGCTCTATCCACAACAGAAGCAGAATATGTGGCAGGTGGAGCTTGCTGTGCACAAGTCCTATGGATGAAAAACACATTGATGGACTATGGAATCGAATTGGAAAATATTCCCATCCAATGTGACAATACTAGTGCTATAAACTTGACAAAGAACCCCATACAACACTCTAAAACCAAACATATTGAGATTAGGCACCACTTCATTAGAGATCACTCACAAAAAGGGGACATTTGCTTAAGGTATATCAACACTGAGGAACAATTGGCTGATATCTTTACGAAACCCCTTAGTGATGATAGAATATGTTATATCCGAAGTGCCTTGAACATTTGGAGTGCGGATCAAGTCAAAGAAATTGCCAGATAAATACTTCCTTTCGCCTGCCTATCTATATAGTATATATATCATCCTTGTTTGGTAGTCTCTGCATGAATGAGATATCAAACCTTAATCTTAAAAATCACTCAATTGGTACTCTTAGCCTTCTTAGTTCTCCAAGATGGAGAGATACCTTTACCTTAATTAAAATACCTAACAATTTGGCATTATGCCAACATCTCGATCATGAACAGGTATATGTGCATTACTTGGCTATATATTTTATACCATAAGCATTGATTTAGGGGAAGTACCAAACTCAATCATCATTTACTCCTGCTTATCATGCTAAGGTTTCACACTTGTAATATCTCATGCTATGTTTTCTTTTTAAAAAAAAAAAGAAAACAAAAAACAAAAAAATAAAAAAAATAAAAATAAAAAGGGGGTTTGAAGGCTTAATTTACTACCACATGCTTATACATCTTACTTTGCCTCATTCAAAAGCCCGAGGGGGAGTTTTATAGCTAATCAACATGAATTACTTCTTGAATATATCCTTATTCATGTATGCACTTAAAACTTGATAAATTCGCCTTTTTCGTCGATGACAAAAGGGGGAGAAGTTTGGAAATTGATTATCTATTCATGTTCCATATGCAGTATATGCTTTTACTTGTTATCGTTTATCATTGTGCATATATTGAGGGGGATTTCCTGCATTCACTTGCCTATTATGTCACTCCACACACACCTCATATCGTTTACCATATGCACTATATGCTTTCACTTTCCTGCATTCACTCTAACACTTCCTGTATTAAACTTAATTGGTTAAGTGAATGGTTATGTGGTGGACCAACATGTTGGGATCCTCATAACATTCCAAATTATCATAAGAAAAAGAGTTCCAAAAGCCCAAAATGAATCAGCAAAAAAAAAAAAACAGAAACAAACTGCTGTTTTAGGCTTCTCGGAACTCCGAGATTTTTTTCAGAGCTCCGAGCTCGGAACTCTGAGAAATCTCCCGGAGCTCCGAGAAACCTTCCAGGAGGTGTTTTAAAAGTTCTGCTCCGAGAAAAAACTCTAGGAGTTCCGAGAATACAACCAGAACACATTCTGGAAGGATTCTCGGAGTTCTGAGAAATTTTCTCGGAGTTTCGAGAAATCAAACAGAACTTTTAAAAAACCTCCTGGAAGGTTTCTCGGAGTTTCGAGAAGCCTAAAACAACAGTTTGTTTCTGTTTTTTTTGTTGCTGATTTATTTTGGGCTTTTGCAACTCTTTTTCTTATGATAATTTGAAATGTTATGAGGGTCCGAACATGTTGGTCCACCACATAACCATTCACTTAACCAATTAAGTTTAATACAGGAAGTGTTAGTCTTTTTTGAAAAATACATTTGAAAAGTTTGCCTTGACTTAGAAATCAAAGAGAGGATGTACAACAACTCTAAATATGATTACGCTCCTCTTTGGTCTTGGTCTTCATAGATCTTTTATTATGTGCTTGCTTTGCTTGAGTGTGTTGATGTGAGCTCCACATTGATTGTTCTTCCAAGGTAAGTTGTCCCATGTGGTCTCTAGTTTCTTTGACTCTTGTGTGGTACATCTTCAAGCACGACTAAGTGATGTGATAGTTCCTTCTATGATCAACCTATCTTATCACAACACTTCAAGGCATATTGATTAGTATTCAAAAAACATAATCAATTGTGTTTAGAATCATCAAAACAAGATAGGAGAGTAGACCCTTGGGCTTACAGGGGGAAGCAAAGGGAGAACAAATTTTTGAGTATTCCACACTTGAAATTTTGTTCTCCCCTCTCTCCTTTATATAAAGTAGAGTTTTGGTTTGATAAATCCTTATTTCTCTCTCCCAATTCCAATCCAATTGAGAAACCAACTTGAATTGAGACTCCTTGAGTGAATGGGACTCTCCCAAACCTCCAAGGCTATGTGGGGACACTCAAGATACATGGGAGAATGTGTATCTATGCCTCCCTCCAGCCCTTGTGGCCTTATCTCGTAAGAGTTGGTGTTGGAAACAAATTGCTTGCTTTGTAGATCCTACAATTTAGCAATTCTTATCCAACAAGGAGTTTGAGTGCAACTCAGAGTCCTTGAGCAATTGTGACTCTTTTCCCCAGCTCTCCAACTGATTTAGGAGTGTTGTGGGCCCCACAAACCTTATCCAAATGTGTAGTCCTATCCCAATTCCCAATTCCGTTACAATTCCGCAACTTTTGCAAAACCGGTTTGGGAATACCTATCCTCATTTGGATTACACATTATTATACTTATTATTTATCAAATTAATAATACATAATAATGTATAATAATTAAATAATTAATTAACAAATAAATTAATAATTTAATTAGTTAATAACTCATATCCAATGGGAGTTATTTCGGCTCTAATTTGTCTTCAAAATTTTTTCTTACTGTCTCTTGTTACTTTCATAACAAAGACATATATATATATATATATAATTAATATTAACATTAATCTAACGGATCATATCCGTCCATGCAATTACATAAAATGCGGAACCTTGATCAATTTGGATGTTATTGGGTCATTCGAGTTATGAGTGGGATTGTCGCAAGGATCCAGCGGTCGATCCTGCAGAACCCTATGGTGGGTCCCACTGCGATCTCGCTTTGTAGTTAAACCACACTCGCATTAGGTCAGTGGCCTCCATCAAGACGTAACCCTGAAGATGACCGCCTGAAGATGACCGTCAGATCATCTTACCCCTAATCACATCATGTATGTGCAAGTCCTTTCTTCGTAACCACATCTACTGAGTTGAGTCTTACGGGAGGTGGACACCATTTACCCCCTTGGCCCACTCTTCGTATACCATTTTGGTCAAGTGGTGTTCGGCCTCCAAATGCATTTGTAAAATCCTTTGAAACAATTCAATATTTCATAAAGCTTTCCGATAAACGTTTTATCAAATCCGCCTGGCCAGGCTATTTAATAGGCCTACCGCTCTGACAAAATTGTATATGTCAATCCCTAAATTCTAGGGCGAAGAATCCCTTGTTGAGTATCACTATTAGTCTCGAGGGTTTGCTATAGGATATAGCTCTATCCGAATGTGACTCTAAAAATAGAATCACTATAAGATAGACTAAGACCCTAGAACTGACCAGCAGACCAATAAGATCCCTCGGGTCTAAGGACTTGTAAAGGGTCCTGTCCGGAAGAACAACTTTATACATTCTTGTCCACAAGTTGTTCTTTATTTGATCCGCTTCGGTTACTCGATCCAATTGTCGCACCCACTCTTCTTGCTTAGGGTCCACTGCCCAAATGACTAAGATAAGTCACCTCACGACACGTGCATGTGGGCAAGATTGGTGCTAGTTGTGTACAGAAAGAGACGTCCAGTCTCTTTCCCAACTAGGAACTATTAAGGTTTGCATAGAACCGAGATGCCATATCTCCTTGCTCCCTTGGATCTGTGAATCCTTTGAGCATGGCATTTCTACTACGCTACCTAAGGACGAACATGTGTCAATAAAATAAGCACATCACACACGTTCATAAATATAAATACCCATTCAAGTCATAAAATAAATATTTATTGATTAGAAAATGTCATTCTACTGGCTTTTTAAGGCATATACTCTAAGAATAGAGCCTTTGGTTTCGCATGTGAGTTGACTATGTTGGTACGGGACAACATGGTGAGCATGTATGCATCTGAAGTGCTTAGTTCGACATGAGAATTAACTATTTTTGGGACAGGAGAATATAGTCAGCTCATTTGGACTAGGGGCATTTGGTTTAGCATATAAGTTAACCACACTTGTATGGGACGATGTGGTGAGTTGTGTGCACTAGAAGTAAGGGTGGTCATTCGGTTATAACCGAACAGAATAACCCAAAAATTACTAACCGAATTAAATTCGGTTACCTGAATCTGATAACCGAAATCGTAACCGAATTTTTTTTATAACTGTACTAATTGAAACCGATTTTTATAACCGCGCTAGGGGAACTGTTTGCCTTACCCCTACATTACACCACACTTTCATATAGTATGAACACGCTTGCATCATGTGTGTGAGCCTAGATTAGGATGCCTTACCCAATGGCTACGATCAGTTTTAGGTACACAAACCAGTCATGAGTCGAGATCCTCTCTCCACTCCGCTAGTTTAGGATTAGGATGTGATGCCTTCAGGTAGCACTAGATAAAATGTAAGAAGATTAAAAGACTTTCCCTTTGAGATTAGGATATAAATCTCATCTTTCCCAAGATCTCATATGTTAGTCTCTTCTTGATCTATCCTTAAAATCAATTTTGCGTGATCTCGCCCAATCATGTGTCTCTGTTCTTCTCATATGTGATCTAATCATATCTTTATTCCTCCTCCTAATTGGCAGCAACCATGCCTAAATACTATGATTATGAAATCCTGATTCTTCTCGTGAATGATCTAACCAAACCTCTAGCCCTCTTCTCGATTGGAAGGAACTATGTCCACCTGCAAAATTCTAAATTGGATCTGTGGGACTTTGAATCAATCGCTCCATATCGGCTTGCACCAAGATAAGAAGAGGCTCTTTGGCTACTTGACAACCTTCGATGTTGATTGGGAATTACATTATACCGCATCGGAATGTTGGAACCCATTCATCATGTATTTCGTTTTGGTAGCCAAGAGGTTTGTCTGTAGACACCCAATTTTGACCGAACCCTTAACCCATCATTTTGACTAAAAATCCTAATAAATTAGTGTATTAGAGTCCTACATTTGTCCCTAGAGTAGGTTAGGATCCCATTTAGGTCCCTCTAAAATTTCGTCAAAATCCGCCATGAAATGGCAAATAAGACGAGTATAGTTTGTAGTGTTGTGTGGTATAGTGTAGCAGAAGGGGGGTGTATTATCCTGGCCAGGGGGTTGCCTGGGAGAAATAAAACATGGGTAATTTGCAGTAAGGGGCGTCCCTGGGCAATGGGAAGTGCCGAAATTCATTTGCTTAATTTTTCATTAAACTTTTTCCACAAGACCATCTATTCTCTATACAAGTAAGTTATAATATACTAAGGAAGGGTGTCCCAAGGAAGAAGGGGGGCAAAGAATTAAGGAAAAACTATAAATAGAGCATTTGGGCTCTCATTTTAAAAAAAATGAGAGTTCTTAATCTAATTTTAAAGAGAGGGAGAGAGGGCTTTCTAGAGAGAGAAGATTATAGAGAGAGAATTCTAGAGTGAGAAAGTGAGGAAAAGAGAGAAAAAGAAGAAGAAAAAGAGCTAGAAAGGGAGGAAATCATAGGGGAAGCTCATGGTTGATGGAATTCATATAAAAAGATGGAGTTTTTGATTTTTTTGCATCAAAGGTCAGTAGATTTTGAGTTTTCTTTGAAAATCTAGCTTAAAATAGAAAATCTAAGTGGAAAATGCCTAAAAATGGTTAGATCTAGCAACCTAGGGCTAAAATCTACCAAAATATGTCTCATATAAAGATCTAAAGTAATTCACCACAGATTTTAAGTTCTAGTTGAATTTCGACGTGGAAATGGAAAAACTAAGTGTTGTCCAGCCTTAGTTTCGCCATTTTCATCAATTTTCGGTCAGAATTCTTGGCAATTTAACATGATGAAGTGTAGAGCTCGTTGAGATCTTCGATTTAGCGTATAATGGTCCAAAATTGGCCAAGAAATGAAGAAGTTATGCCAATTTTAAGATTTCAACTGAAAATTTAGATTAAAATGGTGAATTCTTGGATAATTTTTGTGAAAACCTTTAGATCTGATGTGTTAGGATTTGAAAATTTATCGCGTCAAGTAACTTTTGGAATGTTTCTGGCCAGATCTTGCTGGAGCCGTAGAAGACAAAGTTATTCATTGAATGATTTCCTAAAACTTTGTCCTTGAGCAAAATTTCCAAAAATGATGTTTTGAGTGTCAAAACTGAGCGTGAACGTTTTCCGGCCGGAACCAGACGAAGTGGTCAACTGAGAGAATGTCATTCATGCTGAGATTTTTTTTTATGGTTTGGATGCTTGAGGGGTCTGAAATTCAATACAAAGTTGTATTTTTCACCTTATATGACATAAGTGTGCCATTTCTTGAAAATCATGGATAACATGAGCTCTAATCATTTTTAGTGGTTATTTTTTTATATTTTGAGCTTGGTAGTAAGTCATGAATCATCTTTTGGATGTTTTTCATAATTTACTTGTCATTTTGGGTCATTTTCGTGAAAATTGCATCTATAGTTGTGATTTTTCCTTTTACTGCTTTTCAAGGATATTTTGGGCTAAAATCATTGTTAACACTTATAGTTGGATATGATGAGCATGCTAACAAGTTTTAAATCATATATTGAATGATTTTCGTGAATTGTTTCGCATTTTTGACATTTTTTGGTGAAAATTGCATGTTTGGTGGAAATTTTGCCTTTTCTTCCTTTTTAAAGGTTGTTTTGAGCTTAGATCAATTCAAATGGATGCTTTTGATTATGTTGAGCATGCTAACAAGTCACAAATCATATATTGATCAATTTTCATGATTTACTTTGTATTTTAGAGCCTTATTTGTGAAAATTGCATGTTGTGTAGAGTGTTTTAATTTTTTTATGCTAAATGAATGAAACCAGTGCTACATGTCAACCTAGACATCTAAACTTCTAAGATCACTTCCAAGTCATGTCTAAGCCTTTCAAATTCCATGAGTCTCATTTTAGGAGACACACTTTGTCTCATTAGAGTGTTTTCCTTTTTAGGAGACATGTTTTGTCTCAATAGTTAGTTTTCTATTTTAGGAGACAAACCTTGGTCTCATAGAGAGTTTATCCTTAGGAGACTTGCTTAGTCTAAGTAACACTCCCCTCTTTTATTTAGTAGACTTTCTTAGTCTTTTAGATTCACTTAGACATTAGTTTCTTCATTGTAAGGGCGATGAAGGCGTTAGCCCAAGCTCATTCTTAGAGGGACCTACCGGATTATGGTAGCACCCTCTGTTATTCTTTTCTCGTCTTTAAGTAGGGATTTAAACCTTTTTAGGTACCCTTAGATACTAGAACCTTTCGTCATTGCAAGGGCAACAAAAGAGTTATCTATAGCCCTACTTATTCATTGTAAGGGCAATGATAGGGATACTTAGAGCCCATCTCTGTGTCTAGAAGACTTATCCAGTCTCACTAGCACCTTTTAGTCTCTTCTTCATTTAGGAGTAAGTTTTTGACTTATTTACCTCTTATAGTGTTGTTAGCGAGTCTTTGATTTATTCACCCGCATTCTTGGTAGCGTTATTAGAGTCTTTGACTTATTTACCCCTCATTTTTTATAGTGTTATTAGCAAGTCTTTAACTTATTTGCCCTTTTTTTTAGAGTTGTTGTTACTTCACCTTTATAGGGACTATCTCAGTCTGAGAGCCTTACCTATTTGGGATCTTAGATCATTGTCATTGTTCTTGGGACACCAATTTACTTGTTTTGGGACTATTTTTTTTTTTTTTGGGACACTAGTTTACTTGTTTGAGATAATTTCATTTTCACTAGTTTACTCATTTTAGAATCATTTCACTTTTAGTGAGTTTATTTGATTTCGGGGTTTTCCCTTTAGCCATAGGGTTTGGCCATAGTATGCTGTTTGACATGTTCCCTTTTTAAGGGTTAAAACATTTAAAAATCCAAAAAATACTTGAAAACTTTAAAATCCAAAAATATTAGAAATTTGAAACTAAAAAATATTTGAAAATTCAAAAAGTTTTAGGAGTAGTTAGGAAAGTTTGTTTCCGAACAACATTGGCTTGATCTTCTTCCATGAGGTATGTAGCCAGCTTGGGATTTTTATCCCAAGTCCAGTCAAACTTTGTAAATATATCATTTATACTGTTTAAATAAACATAAAAAATCTTCCAAAATATTATTTTTGAAAAGTTCTTCCTCAAGAGTTAGGAGTTTGTCCTAGATAGGGGGTTTTAGAATTAGGATTTTGTCCTTGATATATTATGTGCTTTGTTTGTGTTTGTTTTCTATTTGTTTTGTGCTTGTTTTAGAGTTAAGAGTCTATCCTAGCTAAGAGTTTGTTAGGCCTCCGTCCGGTCAGTTGGTGATACTCTTCACTGACTGATGACTAGAATATGATGCGTTAGATAGCCCATTATTTTTCTTAAGACACACGGCCTAGTTACACATAGGATATAGGAACCACCTGCATTAGTTTAGGGCTAACTTGCATTTAGTTAGGCATATAGGGTGTCTTAAAATCTACAATCCACTTGAATTTAAATAAACGTTCAAGAAACTTTAAAAATCAGTATAGTCTTTTAGGTCGAGTCTAGTTTAGTGGTCTAGATGTCTTAGGCATCATAGTTTAGAATAGGTATGAAGAACTATGTCACCTTGATTCTTGGAGAGGCGGGGATACATAGGCAGCTTTGGATGAACGCCAGACCATCCAAAGAATCAGGCGAAAAAGTTTAAGGTCTTAGAGTTTGTTGTTAGCGTTTTAGGATTTATGTTTATGTTTATCATTATTTCTTGCTTATGTGTTTGACAGTGAGTTTTCTTTCTGACTTAGATGATTTCTTTATATGTTTACTTACATGCTTAGTTGTAGCTCTCACATGTATAGCTGTAGCCCTTTATTGCTTACTTGTATATTATCTCATGCTCATATGCGTAGCTGTAGTCTTTATTATTATTGATTATAATTTTGCTATCATTTATTGACGTTTGTTCCTTGCGCAAGTACATTGTATTTTTTTTTTTATAGATATGCTTGTGTTTGTTTACTGCTTACTAGATGTGTTGGTTATGATTAGATGTATGACTAGAGGCAGATATCTGAGTTATCTGGTATTAGAGTAGCATTAGTTTTCGACGCCTCTCTATGAGAGACGGCGGATTCTAGTGTTTGTTCTAACAACAAATGAAACTGATGTTAACTCTCTTTAAGTATGGGTGTTAGATGAATGTGCTGAGATAGATAACAGGGTTATCTGATATGGGATTAACTCTAGTTTTCTTCACCTCTTTGAGAGCTGATGGATTCTAGTGTCTATTCCCATGTCGGGTGACACTGATATCACTTCTCTTTAGGACCTTCCTCATCCGTAATCAGGCACGGACCCAAATATATTTCTGGTTATCCATTGCAAAGAGGATTTTATTTTTTGGGTTCCATGGCCTATCCATGGATGGCGACTCTGAGTTATTTTAGGTACGTCTTGGTTTCGAGCCTTGGCTCCGGATCAAGAGGTATCTCATTTTTATCACCACTCGAGCTATGCTATGAGGGTGACACCTATTTCAAGAGTTCCTTGGTAGAGCTCTCCTTCACGTGGATGATCCCAAGTACCGACGGGGGGCCTGTTCCTCACCGCCTCCTCCGGATCGGGATCCACAGGATGGTGACTCTGCTGGGGAGTCCTTGAAACATTGCTTAACTCTGTAAAAATGCCATTTTTACTAATTTTAAAGAAATTTGGGCTAAAATCAAGTTAAATGGGAACCTTATTGTTAGAAATCCAGGGGCACCAAATCGGTGCGTAAATGAAATAAGGGCTCACATACCACTCTCATCCCTGCATATATATCCTGTTTTGTGGTTACTTTTCTGTTGTGGTTTGTTGTGGATGTGCTGTCAAATGATGACCTATTCGAGATACTATGAGTAGGAGCCGTGACGATTATCCCGCCTTCTAGTGCCACCGCACCTGTAGTATACTCAACACCTGGACACTTCATGTGTAAAACAGACATAGTTCGTGCAGTGGACTCTATGTCATAGTGTACAAGTACCTATGCACCCGGTCAGGTGGACCTCGCAGCCTTACCCTCTTTATATATTGCATTGTCCTTTTGTTTGCATATAGGGACAAACATGTGTTGCTTACACATGTGGAGCCTAGAGTTAGGAGCCTTGTCCTATTTATAGACTAAGGTAGCTCACTTTATGTGGCTACAGACGTAGTCCTAGTACATTCATCAGTCTGTCATGAGTCAAGACTTCCTTGACTCCACTAGATTAGACTAGGGTTGGTGCCCCCGGTTAAGATATATGTATATATATATATATACTTATACTTATATGTATACATATTATTTATTAGATTAGGGCTTATCTTCTAGTTAGGTTTTCTTTCCTAATCTAATCAATTAATTATATCCATCCCTTCCGTGTAATATCATCAGGTCATTGTCTTTTAGCTATAATCTATCCTTTAGTTCATTGATCATGAGTGTTTCTATCATGAATTTACCTTTCTTGTATCATACCATGACCATTAATGGATTGGTTATGTCCTGCCCATCTATCTCATGAGTGCATGATTATTGTTGAGATTAAAAACCTATTTAGATTATGGGTGTTTATCATTCATACTCTTTCATATCCAAATGAGAGCAGTCATATCCGAAGAAGACCTAAAGGAGTGGATTGAGGATTTCCTGATACCTGTAGGTCATATTATTATAGCTTATTTTCCTTTGACCTTCGTAGACAGTTTCTCTTTGACTTTCCAAACTCAAATACCCATTGATGTACTTAAGATTACTCTTCTCTCTATTTGATTAGAATTTTATCCCATGATCTGGTGTTGTAGACACCCACATTTTGCTTTACTTTAACCAACAATAACCTAATATATTGATCCATCCTCAAATTTTTTGAAAAAAACAAAATGATAAAGAGATGTACCTGGTGAGATGATTAGATCCGAAAAATTGAAAAATACCCTGATTAGTGAATTTAGTGTGTTAAATCCATGTGAGAACCCCCTCTATCATTGATTTATATGTTTTAGGTCATTAATATCTTGATCTGACTTTACGGATCATCAATCGGGACAAAATAAGCTAGGGTCATTTCATAGCCCGGACCCTGATTCCATTCCGAGACCCGATTTCCGTAAATCGTTAGATCAATGACAGATCTTGACCTGGGTCTCACCATCCAAAACCACCTAACCTCTCCTCTCATCCTAACCATCCAAACCTCACCTAACCTCACCTAACCTCTCCTCTCATCCTAACCACCCAAACCTCACCTAACCTCACCTAACCTCACCTAACCTTACCTAACCTCACCTAACCTTACCTAACCTCACCTAACCTCACCTAACCTCCTATCCCATTCTCCTATAAATACCCTCTCATCCCACCATCCAAAGAAAAAGAAGAAAAAGAATCCCTCTCTTAGAAAATTCATCCCTCTCCCTCATCTCTTCAAGGGTTCGGCCATCCTTGCCGGATCGGGTGATACGTTGGGTGATATATATCAAAAGCAGTCATTATCAAGCAAGGAATCATCTTCAAGGAATTAACATCAAAGAAAAATCAAACACAAAGTGGGTTTTCAAAGAGGTAGGCATTTATTTCAATTCTATGTAGGGTCTGTTTTCATGCATATCTTTTACTTTAAAAGAAAAACCATGTTAGGAAGCATCTAGGATCAATCTTTACTCATTCTTCTTGATGGTAGACTTTGAAGTTATACATGTTTCCCTCTTCTCTTAACCCATCTTATCTTCATTTTTATTTTTCCCTAATGGTTCACACCCTGGTTCCCCCTGGTTAGCCTCTGGTTAGACCCTGGTTGCACCCAGGTTCGTTGCTGGTTGCACCCAGGTTCGATACTGGTTCGCACCCTGGTTCCCTGCTGGTTCGCACTCTGGTTAGACCTTGGTTGCACCCAGGTTCGTTGCTGGTTGCACCCAGGTTCGATACTGGTTCGCACCCTGGTTCCCTGCTGGTTCGCACTCTGGTTAGACCTTGGTTGCACCCAGGTTCGTTGCTGGTTGCACCCAGGTTCGATACTGGTTCACACCCCGGTTCCCTGGTGGTTCGCACTCTGGTTAGACCCTGGTTGCACCCAGGTTCGCTGCTGGTTGCACCCAGGTTCCCTGCTGGTTGCACCATGGTTCCCCTGCTGGTTCGCACCCTGGTTTCCCTGCTGGTTGCACCCTGGTTCCCCTGCTGGTTCGCACCCTGGTTCCCTGCTGGTTCGCACTCTGGTTAGACCCTGGTTGCACCCAGGTTCGCTGCTGGTTGCACCTAGGTTCCCTGCTGGTTGCACCCTGGTTCCCCTGCTGGTTCGCACCCTGGTTCCCTGCTGGTTCGCACCCTGGTGCACCCTGGTCCGCACCCTGGTTTGTACCCTGCTTCCTCCTAGTTAGACCATGGCTAGTCTCGGGTTTGCTCCTAACTTAGACCCGACTCACTTGACCCTAACCATTAACCCAATCCAACCTAACCATTAACCACACCTAAACCCATACCCATAAGCCTTAAACCCTATAACCATAGCCACACATCATACACCACATGCCTTTCATTCATCCACCCAACAGTACCATCATACACCCCTACAATAGACCCGGCCAACCCAGTTAACCCGGCCATCGGGCCCATTCGGCCCAATTAATTCATTCCCCTTAAGAGCCACTTTGCCCTATTGGTTCCTAAGATACTCCAACCACCCAAACCTCAAGCCGCACCCCAATCCACGCTCAACCAGTTCCAATCCAGTCTAAGCCAAGTCAACCCGCACTTGACCTTGACCATTAACCCAATCCAATCCAACTCAACCATTAACCCCACCTAACCTGACCCTAGCACAACTCAACCGAGTCACATCAACCCAAGCCATACCTTTGTCCACTCACTGAGGCACACCATTTATCCATAAATCTGGTTACATTAAATCTAACCCAGCCAGGCCACCTGCAGCTTAAGTCAAATCGCCCCAATACAATCCATCCAAGTGGGATCCCAACCCAGCTCAACTGAGTCAACTCTAGCCAACCTCCCAAGTCGAGTTGACCCAACTCTCTAGTCGAGTATGCTCAACCTCTTTAACCGATTGGACTCTCCCCTTAGTTGACTCAATCCAATTCCTTAATCAACCCATCCCAATGCAACCGAGTCGCATTCGACCAAGTTGCGGCCTTCCATGTCACAACCGAGTCATTCCCCTATTCTACTAATGCCCTTTTACACCTAATAGAACTTCCTCCCTTTTGCCTAACCAAGTCATATCCCAACTCAATCTGAGTCGCATGTCTGAATCCATTTGACCGAATCTCATAAGCCCGCCCATTTTGAATTCCCAAAATTCAAACCCTTGATGATTCCTATATGCTCAATTCTTTGATGCAAATTCCCAATTCCAAAATCCCATTGCTAAATCAATGTTTCTGAATCTCAAGTCCAATGCTCAAATACAAACCCGATTCCTGATCCAAATACCAATCCTGTTTTCCAAAATCCAAGCAACCTCCCCAGCGGAACTACGTGTGGCTTGATCCCCATCGCGGGGTACGTAGGCAATTTGGCACTCCCAAGTTCAGTCACACCTTTCTCTATCTTTCTCATTCCCTCACACTATTTCATCATCTCTTCCATCTTTTTTTTCACTAACCTCGAGAATTTAAATCGATTTGTCTTGTGTCTTTCGGAACCGTTGGATCACGGTTTCCGTCGTAAGGACCCTTAGAGCCCAATTTAGGAACACCGGTGTCGTGTCGTGTCCTAAGTTTTAGAGAGTCCTAGAGTTAGGAGTCCAGCCTCATCACGGACGCTTGCTATGTATAGCAACCGTGCCATAGGTCTAGTTACACTAGTCACCCAATCTTTCCCTAGGACAAGCCTAGTAAACTAGGATGTAAGGCAAACCTGCATTAGTCTAAGGGACCATTTGCATTTAGATGAGAATCATATAGCATCTTAGATGAAATCCTAAGATAATAAAATCCTCAACTTGAATTAAATAACTTCTCCTAAAACTGTTGAAACAGTCAATCCCGTCTAGGTCGGTGTCTTAGTTGAGTTAGGCATATGTAACTTAGCTTAGGTGCACCGAACTACGTCGACTCTGATCCCAGTGAGGCTTGGGTACGTAGGCAGCTTGGATGTCTGACGGCATACCACCCGCGAGTCGGCACCACAACAAATTGTGGTGTTTTGAATATTAATTTTCTTGTAAATGCTTAATCAAATCATTTAGGGCTTTCCATGAAATTAGAATTCTAGGAGAACTTTCACTTAGAATGAATCCAGACAAATTAATAAATCAAGATACACATCTAGGATTCACATTGAAATTAGATCATAGGATGCATGTCACTTAGCTCGCACATTAACATAGAGTTGAATGAGCCATTTAAAATAAATTTAAAAGAGTTAGCTTTTGGAATCGAAGACCGATTATCGGGCAGGAATGGTGCATGTGGCGGATAACTCCCCATACCTTCCATTCTCGTAACCAGGTAGCGAGTCTAGATTTCTGGTTAATTTCGGGTCCTAGATCCCACATCTAGGTGGCGACTCTGTCAATCTCTTTCGTGTGGAATTCGGATTGCCTTAGTGATCCCAAGTTCACATGAAAGACGAATTCAAATCAATAATTAAATGCACACGCCAATCGCGTGGATACAGGAGACCAAGAGAGAGAGCGCGGCGGCTCGCGCCCCACCCCTCTCGCGGGATTCGGGTACCACAGTTTGGCGACTCTGCTGGGGACCACCTAACTTCATTAAAATTTCAAAAGATAATTCATTTGAATTTAATTTAATTGGCTCATAAAAACTCTATACTTGTTAGATTAGTTTGTCTTGTTTTATTTTCTCATCACACTTTACTCAAACTTAATCTAACAAAACCTGAAGGCATCATAGATTGCGCAAACATATTGCACACACTTACATCACTTGCATCTAAACTCTGCATCTCACGTGCACACACGTCCTATTTTAGGAACCCGGAGTGTTATCTAGCATGGTTGACTGGGATTTCATCACCTGGTGCCTCTGTGCTAGAGAAGCATTCCACCCTTAGCCTAGTACCATTATGGTACGTAAACGGATCTCTTGTTCACGTACTGATACGCCGGACACTGGTACAGTATATCGAACAGGGATTCGCGCTAAGGGAACTCTTGGCCTTACCCCTAGATTAACCCACACATGCATGTAGTATACGAACACATGTGCATCACGTGTGTGAGCCTAGTTTAGGATATCCTGCCTATTTGTGTCTAGATTAGGCCGTAGACCATCTTCCAATGGCTACGATCGGTCCTAGGTACACGAACAAAGTCATGAGTCGAGATCCTCTCTCCACTCCGCTTGATTAGGATTAGGGTTGATGCCTTCAGGTCACACTGTTAAAATGTGCGAGATTAAAAAAAAAAAAAAAATTTCCTTTAGGGGTTAGGATATAAATCCTATCATTTCCAAAGATCTCATAGGATTAGTCATTCTTGATCTATCCGTTGAAAGCAATCTTATGCTATCTCATCTAATCTTTCGATCGTATGCCTTTCATTCTTCTATCGTGTGATTCGATCATGTATTCATACTTTCCTTGTACTGGCAGGAACTTATCCCAATCTCGTGTTCATGTAATCCTGATCATTCTTATATCCCTTCTCTTGGCTTACGGGCACTATGTCTACTCGTACAATTCTTGATTGGATCCGTGGTACATTAAGAGAATCCCATATCTACGCCATAAGTGAACAAGAGAAAAATCTCTTCGGCTACGTGGCAACCATCAAGCTCGATTGGGGATTACTCTATGCCGCATCAGAGTGTTGGGATCCCGATCATCATGTCTTCCGTTTTGGCAACCAAGAAATGTGTCCCACCTTTGAAGAATGGTGTGCCTTATTGGAATATCCTGTGGATGGCCCTCTAGTGAAGCCATCCTGTGTTCCAGATTATCGTCCTTTGTTCCTTTGCTTGATGGATAATTCAGATGAATCCATGAACTCTTTCATGAAAGGCCAAGAAGTGTCCATGCAGCGACTGATTGACATTTACCCTCCTGTTGGATACATTGGTGCTGTTGATATTCAAAAAGCTCGACGGCGCGCTTTGAGATTCTGCTCCTTTGCTAGGTTCCTCACTGTCCAGCCTTCTCGCTTTGCGTCAGCTGTTCTTCTGGACCTCGTTGATCAAATGGATCGTGGCGCCAATCCAATTCCTACTATGCTTGCAGAAACTTTCAATGGATTGGATGATATGGCTCACCTTCGTGCCAGTTCAGGTCCAAGCTCTTATATTCGCTCTTTCGTTGGGTCTTTCTCAGGATGTCCTGCATTACTTCAAGTGTGGTTATGCCACAAGCTAAAAATTGCAGCTCCTGTCCATTTTGATCATACGTTATACACCTTCAGTGAATGGCGTCATGATGTTTCTTTCGATCATAAAAGCGATTGGGTTGAATGGTTAAATTCTCGCCAAGAAGATCAGATTTATTGGCAAATTCCCGGAATCCAAGAAGCTGTCTTCAACACCGGAGAAGCTAACTACGTTCGCCTTCTTGGTTTCAAAAAGACATCCTTTTATGTTCCTGCCAGGATTCAGCGTCAGTATGGAAGGGAGCAATCCATTGTGCCTCCCCTTCATCATTTCTATCCGCCTGAGGGTCTCAAGCCCAAGATTGTCAAAGCTGTTTCATCTGCTTGGGATGCAAGAATCATCAAACCTTTAAAGGAGTCAGTTGAGGAAGATTGTCGTCCGAAGAAGAAGTCTAAAAAGAATGCTTAGTTCCATGTTTATCTTTGAAAGATTGAACCATGTACTCAAATTTTAATGATTGATCAATAAAGTCCATCCTTCTCTTTCATTATCTTTGTCTATGTGTGCATCATCGTCTATTCTTCTCTCTGATTTTAAAATATGTCTTTCGGATATTACAGGGCAATAAACATCATAGCTAACCCTAATACTCCTTGGGTTCGGGTCTCTTCGCGGTTAGAGAGGAAATCTGTTTCTCCGCCACCTTCTCTAAGAACCCCAGCATCTCCTTCTTTCCCGTCCTCATCCTCACCAATGGCAGACAACCAAGATGGTCTTCCACCCGCTGCTATTACCGATACTCTTACTTTGATTCTCCAACAGCTTCAAGAACTCAAAGAAGAAAACCGAGTTATCAAGGCTCAGCTTTCTGAAAAGTTGGAACCGTCGTTGTCCAAGGATAAAGGGCCTATGCGCCAAGCAGCTACTCCAGTAGCACCTGCCCAAACAGTGTTCATCAATATCCCTGATAAAGTCGAAGAAGACTTAGAAAAAGAGCAGTACAGCGAGAATCACAGTAGGCCTTCTCAGTCCATGGTTGATAAGTCTGTTATGGAGAAATTAGAGACTCTTACCAGGAAAGTTCAAGACATTCAGTTTCAAGACCAGGGTGGTTTCAATCCCAGTGATCTTACTTTATTTCCCGAAATTCGCCTTCCTGCCAATTTTCAAATGCCCGATTTCGACAAATATGATGGTGTGGGTTGTCCAATCACACATTTGCAAATGTTCACCATCATGTGTCAGCCTCAAGGGTTATCTTCTGAGCAAATGGCTCAATTGTTCCCAGTTTCCCTAACCAAGGTTGCGAGGAGATGGTTCATGGTCTTGGACAAGACTCGTTACAGGACATGGAAGGATATCGGCGAGCAGTTCATCAGGCAATTCAAATATGATGATGGGACAGAAATCACCAGAAAGGATTTAGAGAGAACAAAGCAAGACTTGAGGGAATCCTTTTTGATTTTTGTGAAAAGATGGAGGAGAATAGCAGCTCAGATGATGGAGCGCCCGTCTGAGGAAGAACAAGTCCAGATAATCATGAAAAATATTTCCCCCCAGCTCCAGTATCACATGTCTTTGCAATACTATCCAGACTTCAAACACTTCATCGTGGCTGGCACCCAGATAGAGGAGGCTATGGCTCAAGGTGTATTCAACCGTAGCAACCCAAACCCCAGAGATTTCAAAAAGTCCCCTCCAGCCCAAGTCAATAGTATTTCCCGTTCCAATGCTCAATCCTCTAGGTCCCAAGAACCTTTAGTAATGGACTATGCTCAAACCGCAACCGCACCTCGGCAACAAACCCGGGTAGAATTTACCCCTCTTCCCATTCCATCTTCAGAGGTGCTTAAGCAGTGTCTTGCTTCAGGTCGCATAACCTTACCTGCCATCCGGCCTCCCCCCAATCCTCTACCTGCAAGTTGGCGAGCTGACCTACACTGTGAGTACCACAGAGGTCCTGGTCATCTTACTGACAACTGCATTGCCTTGAAATTTAGAATCCAGAAACTCATTGATGAGAAAGTCATTGCATTCCAGCCAAGACCCAATGTCACCCAAAACCCATTACCTGGTCATGCAAATCCTCCTGCTGCCGTTAATGCCATAACCATAGGAGATCCTGAGTTTGACCCTCTTACCCTCATATGTGCCTTAGAACCCATCTCTGAACCCCAAATCATATTCTGTGATGAATCACACCTAAGAGAGTCTGTACCTCCCTTGGTAATCACCTATGAGCCACAAGTCCCTCAAATTATCACTTATGATGAGCCTGAATTGGATGAAGTCAGACATGTGACAAGGGGCGGAAGAATTTTCAAACCTGTTGAATTGAGAGTCGAAAATCCAGGGGCATTGGCTCGAGGAGAGGAGCCGCAATATGTGAAAGATCCAGATGATGAAGTTGTGCAGCAGTTAAAGAAAACTCAGGCTGTTATATCTGTATGGGGATTATTGATAGCATCAAAGAAACACAGAGAGGCTGTGTTAAAAGAATTGAATACAACACAGGTATCCTCAGAGATATCTCCGGAGCAACTGGCTGAAGTTGTTGCTCTAACCCAGGCCACCAGGGCCATTAGTTTCTCAGATCAAGAGCTGCCTCCTCAAGGTCGGAATCATGCTAGAGCTCTTCATGTCACTATTGTTTGTGGAGGCAAGAAAGTACCATCTGTGTTGGTAGATAACGGATCCGCGTTGAATGTGTGTCCATTAAGAACTGCCATTACCTTGGGTTTCGGTCCCACTGATTTTGCCGAATCAACCCTTGGTATCCTCGCATATGACAATACCCGAAGAAATGTGGTCGGAGTCCTCACCACCAAGATCGTTATGGGCGGTCAAGAATTTGAGGTTGAGTTTCAAGTTATTGATATCAAAGCCTCGTTCAATATGCTTCTAGGACGTCCCTGGTTACATAAGGAAGGTGCTGTCGCTTCAACCCTTCACCAAAAATTGAAGTTCATTAAAGATGGGAAGTTGTTCACTGTCAGAGGTGATGAAGAGCCAGAAATAGGGCAAATAACAGGAGAAACTTTAATCCTTCCAGTTGCAAAAGCAGATGACTACAACTTGAATGGTTTCGCATTCGAGGTTGCTGTTATCTCTTACAAGGATGCCTCTCGGGAGGAGTTGTGTTTGCCGTTCGCCATCAGTTCTGTGGTGGCCAAGATGATGAGAAAAATGAACTACTTCCCTGGTATGAATTTGGGCCGTGATCCAAGCAAGGCATCTCACTGGCGCCCAATCAAAGCAAACCATGGAATTTTCGGTCTTGGATATGTACCTACTGAAGAGGAGGAGGAAGCCATGGAAAAATTGTTGAAATTGAAGGAAGAAATCCGCCGCACCGGAAGGGTACTCCTAATGGCTCCATATCCCTTATCAATGAATGGTCATTTTATCAAAGAAGGTGAGACGTTTCCATACTATGGGTTTTCTGAACCATGGTATGACTCAGTGACAGGGATCATGATACCCGGTTTTGAAATATTCAGTGGCCTTGCTCTCCCAGAAACAGAACCGCCGATATATTATGTTGAGAAAACTGTTGAGGACTGGTTAGTCTACCTTGAGCCAGATGTGCTGGAATCTTTGTTTGAAGAAAATGTGCCTGATGTTGATTACAATTTTGAAGAACAAGAAGAGACAGATTGTGAAGATATGCTAGTGGCAGTTATTCAGAGTAATGATACCTTTACTGAACCTCAGAGTCAGATTGCACCTGCAACAGAAAATCTTTCAAACTGGAGTTCTGATGTTTTTCCATCTTATTTTATTGCTAAGTCAAGTCTAGTCAAGTCGAGTGAATCAGTGTCAGTGCCTAGTCCAGGCGAGTCATTTTCTGAGTTTATTTACTATGTGAATCCTGAACCTGTTCAGGATGAGTCCAATGATAATGATGTAACTTCTTTCAATTCAATGAAATCTGATTCTCAGTATGTCTCTGTGTTTGCTTCTGACTTTAATAATAATGATAACACTCCCTCCTCAGATGAGGAAGGGGGGATCGACGAAACTCCCCTTGAATTGCAGCATATGCTCAAACAAGAGGAGGAGCGCCGAGCCCAGCCTCTTAAAGATGAAATCGAAATTATAAACATCGGAACAGAAGATTTAATACAGGAAATACGAATTGGAAATACTCTATCCTCTGAAGAGCGCGATGAATTAATAAACCTACTTAAGGAATATAAAGAAGTTTTTGCCTGGTCCTACAAAGATATGCCCGGGTTGAGCGAAGACATTGTTCAGCACAAGCTACCTTTATTGCCTGGGATTAAACCTAAAAAGCAGAAGCTAAGGAGAATGAAGCCTGAGTGGGTCCTGAAAGTAGAAGAAGAGGTTACTAAGCAGTTGAATGCTGGATTTCTGCAAGTGGTGGAATATCCAGAATGGCTCGCAAATATAGTACCTGTACCGAAGAAAGATGGAAAGGTGAGAATGTGTGTAGATTTCAGGGATTTGAACAAGGCAAGTCCAAAAGATGATTTCCCTCTACCACATATCGATATCTTGGTGGACAATACGGCCGGGCATGAATTACTATCTTTTATGGATGGTTTCTCGGGCTACAATCAAATTAAGATGGCACCCGAGGACATGGCTAAGACCTCGTTCATTACACAATGGGGGACATATTGCTATCGGGTAATGCCATTTGGTCTTAAGAATGCCGGTGCGACGTACCAAAGAGCAGCTACAGCCTTGCTCCATGACATGATACATAGAGAAGTCGAAGTTTATGTCGATGATATGATTGTAAAAGCCAAGGAAAGGAAAGATCATATCCCGAACCTTAAGAAGTTCTTTGAAAGAATTCTCAAATACCAGCTTCGCCTGAATCCTAGCAAGTGTGTGTTCGGGGTTACCTCCGGTAAGTTGCTTGGATTTATGGTGAGTCAAAGGGGTATAGAGGTAGATCCTCAGAAGATTAAGGCTATCCAGGAGATGCCACCGCCTAGAACCGAGAAGGAAATTCGGGGATTCCTAGGAAGGATACAGTTCCTAAGGCGATTCATCGCTCATCTGACATCAACTTGTGAACCTATCTTTAAGCTCTTAAAGAAGAACTCTTCCAAAGAATGGACAGAGGAATGTCAGCAGGCCTTTGAAAAGATAAAGCAAAGTTTGTCTGAGCCACCGATAGTAGCACCAGTGATACCGGGGCATCCATTGCTGCTTTACTTGTCAGTAACAGAAACCACAATGGGTTGTATGTTAGCACAACAAGATCCAGAAACCAAGCATGAAAAGGCTGTGTATTATCTTAGCAAGAAGATGTTGGAGTATGAACAAAAGTATACTGTCCTAGAAAAAACCTGCTTAGCCTTGGTTTGGGCCACTCAGCGACTCAGGCATTACCTTTTATCACATAAGGTCCTGCTTTTGTCGAGGATGGATCCTCTGAAGTATCTCTTTGAAAAACCAGCCCTGACAGGCAGGACTGCCAGATGGTTATTATTGTTGTCTGAATTTGACATCACTCATGTAACCCAAAAATCAGTAAAGGGCCGAGCCATTGCTGAACAATTGGCGGAAGCACCCCGAGAAGAAAGTCAGCATTTCAAGCCGATGTTCCCAGATGAAGAGATCATGATGGTTGAAGATGAGTATCCAGAAACTGGTTGGACCCTCTATTTTGATGGAGCAGCAAACCAAACAGGACAAGGAGTAGGGGCATTGCTTGTGTCGCCTCGAAATGAGCATGTCCCCGTTGCCGTTAAGTTACAATTCAATTGCACCAACAATATGGCAGAATATGAAGCATGCATTGTTGGGCTTGAGGCTGCATTGGCCTTAGGCATAGAGAATCTTGACGTATATGGAGATTCGAAGCTAATCATTTGCCAAACTCAAGGAGAGTGGAGAACCAAAGAAGAAAAGCTATTGCCATATCATGAATACTTGGATATTCTCGCTAAGCAATTTCAACGCGTCACTTTCAGTTATTTGCCAAGGTTGAAGAATAGATTCGCCGATGCCTTAGCAACGTTAGCTTCCATGATTGACATACCTCACAATATGAAGATGAGGCCCATCACGGTTCAAGAGCAATGGGCTCCTGCATATGTTGATGCTATAGAAATAGCTGCAAGATGTCCCGATGGAAAGCCATGGTATACAGACATAAAGAACTACATCTCAGGCCAGGGGCATCCCAATGAGGCGTCGAGTAAAGAAATAAGGACTTTGCAGAGATTGGCAGCTAATTTCGTCATTTGTGGAGGAGAGTTGTATCGACGGTCTTTCGATGGAATTCAACTCTTATGTGTCACTGAAGATCAGGCAGAAGAAATTCTGGCAGATATTCATGAAGGGGTGTGTGGGCCTCATATGAATGGGAAGATGTTGGCAAGGAAGATCCTACGTCTGGGGTATTATTGGCCGACATTAGAAGCAGATTGTCACACATTTGTGAAGAGATGCTATAAATGTCAGATACATGCGAATCTCATCCATGTACCACCCACCGAATTGCATTCTCTTACCTCTCCTTGGCCGTTTTCGGTATGGGGAATTGACATCATTGGCAAGATTTCTCCCAAGTCGTCTAATGGTCACGAGTACATACTCGTTGCTATTGATTACTTCACCAAGTGGGTTGAGGCCGCTTCTTATGCAAAGCTTACATCCTCATCAGTTGCTAAATTCATACGCACCAACATAATTTGCAGATATGGAATTCCCCATGAACTTATCTCAGATAATGGATCTCATTTCAAGAAGGAAGTAATCTCTCTTTGCGAAGAATTCAAGATTAAGCATCATAAATCCTCGCCTTATCGTCCGCAGACAAATGGAGCGGTAGAAGCTGCAAACAAAAATGTCAAGACTATCATTAGCAAAATGTCAGAAACTTATAAAGATTGGTCGAATAAGTTACCATACGCCTTGTGGGCTTACAGAACATCAATTAGGGCTTCAACTGGGGCAACCCCTTACTCTCTTGTTTACGGGATGGAAGCAGTGCTACCTGTTGAGATCCGTGTACCTTCGCTCCGAGTATTGACTGAAGTCAAGTTACCAGAAAATGAATGGGCAGATGCCAGGTATAAAGAGTTGAACATGCTAGACGAGAAGAGATTAAAGGCGCTTTACCATGTGCAAGGTTATCAGCGCAGAATAGCCCGTGCTTTTAATAAAAAGGTTAAGGTCAGAGATTTAGAAGAAGGCAATCTTGTTCTAAAAGAGAATCGAGCACCAATGTTTGACCCAAGGGGCAAGTTCAAACCAAATTGGTCAGGACCATACATTGTGGACCAAATCTTACCCGGAAAAGCCGTCAAGCTCCGTAATTTAAATGGAGAAATATTGCCAGAACCAACAAATCTTGATCAACTCAAGAGGTTCTATGCTTGAACATCAGAAGGCCGTCCTTTGGCCGAATAAATCCCAAATTCATAACCAAAAATCAAAAAATTTATAACCTTTTGCAAACCCTTTTGAGCCTAAATAAAATTTTCCTTCAAATCCCAATATACTAGGGGCATTCGCCCTGAACTACGCATGATCTGATTCCTACACTGGGATACGTAGGCAACCTGTTCATAGGTTCGGTCGAGACCCTTGCAAAACCTTAAGCCATTCTTTGAAAAACCCTACCTCACCTATAAAGTCCTTTTGGTGTTCAAGTAAAAAGAAAAGAAGATAAAAAAAAAAATAATAAAAAAGAAAAGAAATGGAGCTTGAAGATCCGCTAGATTGAAAAACCTGAAAAGGCGATCTAGGCAAAATTTAGGATCATTCCCCTGCTAAGTTGAAAACCTGAAAGGGCGGCTTAGGCAAAAGGTAAGGGGGTGGCCCGCTGAGTCGAAAACCTGAAAAGGCGATTCAGGCAAAAGTTAAGGCCGAGCGGTCCACCAAGTTGAAAATCCAAAAAAGGAAGACTTGGTCGTGGTAAGATTGGATTCACGCCAAAAGAATTACATCGGTCTCTGAACTCGCGGTAGGTCAGGCGAAGCTAATACACAATGATTCTCGAAACTAGGGGCATTAATTTTGAAGCAATCTGAAAGTTGATAGAAAGATATATGAGGTATCACTGTATTAAAAATAAGTGAAGATGTTTATCAATGGAGAAACGTTCTTTAAAAGAGGCTAGTCTAACCCAAAAGAAAATACTGATAAGTCAGAAGCATCACGAGATTACTGGAGTAATCTTTCTTATTTTGTGTTTTTATTACAAGTGTCTGTAGTTCTATTTAAAAAAAAAAAAAAAAATTTATTTTTAGAATTGTTGTAGGGTGCAATCACTCTGAAGGCAGGTTCATTAACAGGTTCTGAGGAACTTGGAAAAAGGTGACGCTCTCACAAATGACGAAGATCTTTGAAAGAATAATCTCCGGTCAACGAATAGAAGAAGGTTAGAATGCCTCAAACTGAGGCAGATTGCTAATGAAGTGGCATCCCATATTTAAGCCCTGAAGTTCTTTTGCTGCATAGTGTTATTAAATCCTTTGCTTCTAAAGTTGTTAATTGGAAATTTCGATTTCTCTCAAAGCTCAAATCATCATATCTCTCTGAATCCATTTGGAAAAAGATATTTTCTCTCTGAACATCACACAAATATGATATCTCGCTTCCTTGGAGTCCGTACAAATACGGTATTTCACTCTCCGAGTCCATACGACTATGGTCTCTTATCCCCTTTGAACATCATACAACTATGATGTCTCATTTCCTTGGAATCCGTACAAATACGGTATTTCATTCTCTTCGAGTTCATACAACTATGGTCTCTTATCCCCTTTGAACATCATACAACTATGATGTCTCATTTCCTTGGAATCCGTACAAATACGGTATTTCATTCTCTTCGAATCCATACAACTATGGTCTCTTATACCCTTTGAACATCATACAACTATGATGTCTCATTTCCTTGGAATCCGTATAAATACGGTATTTCATCTTGCCCAAGCCCATTCAAAAATGATGCTGCATTTTCATTAAGAATCTTTCAAAAGTCATCCATTATTCTCTGAGACCATTTGAAAATGACGTCTCATTTCCTCTGAAGCTGTTCAAAAGCGATATTCCTTTCCCTCCGAAAATCCATTTGAAAATGGTATCCCATTTCTCTCGTTGCCAGCGGCACCGCAGCGGGTTTGTTTTATTGCATTCCAATTCTAGGATTTCATCTAAGGTCTTGCATTATATTAGGTTGCATTGTGTTTAGGGGGTCCTTTGTCGATTAAAGCTACGCAAAATGGTTCTGTCATTTTGACTTTGGTATTCGATGACTACGTCGTCTCTACCAAAGAGGGGCATCTGTAGACACCCACATTTTGCTTTACTTTAACCAACAATAACCTAATATATTGATCCATCCTCAAATTTTTTGAAAAAAACAAAATGATAAAGAGATGTACCTGGTGAGATGATTAGATCCGAAAAATTGAAAAATACCCTGATTAGTGAATTTAGTGTGTTAAATCCATGTGAGAACCCCCTCTATCATTGATTTATATGTTTTAGGTCATTAATATCTTGATCTGACTTTACGGATCATCAATCGGGACAAAATAAGCTAGGGTCATTTCATAGCCCGGACCCTGATTCCATTCCGAGACCCGATTTCCGTAAATCGTTAGATCAATGACAGATCTTGACCTGGGTCTCACCATCCAAAACCACCTAACCTCTCCTCTCATCCTAACCATCCAAACCTCACCTAACCTCACCTAACCTCTCCTCTCATCCTAACCACCCAAACCTCACCTAACCTCACCTAACCTCACCTAACCTTACCTAACCTCACCTAACCTTACCTAACCTCACCTAACCTCACCTAACCTCCTATCCCATTCTCCTATAAATACCCTCTCATCCCACCATCCAAAGAAAAAGAAGAAAAAGAATCCCTCTCTTAGAAAATTCATCCCTCTCCCTCATCTCTTCAAGGGTTCGGCCATCCTTGCCGGATCGGGTGATACGTTGGGTGATATATATCAAAAGCAGTCATTATCAAGCAAGGAATCATCTTCAAGGAATTAACATCAAAGAAAAATCAAACACAAAGTGGGTTTTCAAAGAGGTAGGCATTTATTTCAATTCTATGTAGGGTCTGTTTTCATGCATATCTTTTACTTTAAAAGAAAAACCATGTTAGGAAGCATCTAGGATCAATCTTTACTCATTCTTCTTGATGGTAGACTTTGAAGTTATACATGTTTCCCTCTTCTCTTAACCCATCTTATCTTCATTTTTATTTTTCCCTAATGGTTCACACCCTGGTTCCCCCTGGTTAGCCTCTGGTTAGACCCTGGTTGCACCCAGGTTCGTTGCTGGTTGCACCCAGGTTCGATACTGGTTCGCACCCTGGTTCCCTGCTGGTTCGCACTCTGGTTAGACCTTGGTTGCACCCAGGTTCGTTGCTGGTTGCACCCAGGTTCGATACTGGTTCGCACCCTGGTTCCCTGCTGGTTCGCACTCTGGTTAGACCTTGGTTGCACCCAGGTTCGTTGCTGGTTGCACCCAGGTTCGATACTGGTTCACACCCCGGTTCCCTGGTGGTTCGCACTCTGGTTAGACCCTGGTTGCACCCAGGTTCGCTGCTGGTTGCACCCAGGTTCCCTGCTGGTTGCACCATGGTTCCCCTGCTGGTTCGCACCCTGGTTTCCCTGCTGGTTGCACCCTGGTTCCCCTGCTGGTTCGCACCCTGGTTCCCTGCTGGTTCGCACTCTGGTTAGACCCTGGTTGCACCCAGGTTCGCTGCTGGTTGCACCTAGGTTCCCTGCTGGTTGCACCCTGGTTCCCCTGCTGGTTCGCACCCTGGTTCCCTGCTGGTTCGCACCCTGGTGCACCCTGGTCCGCACCCTGGTTTGTACCCTGCTTCCTCCTAGTTAGACCATGGCTAGTCTCGGGTTTGCTCCTAACTTAGACCCGACTCACTTGACCCTAACCATTAACCCAATCCAACCTAACCATTAACCACACCTAAACCCATACCCATAAGCCTTAAACCCTATAACCATAGCCACACATCATACACCACATGCCTTTCATTCATCCACCCAACAGTACCCTCATACACCCCTACAATAGACCCGGCCAACCCAGTTAACCCGGCCATCGGGCCCATTCGGCCCAATTAATTCATTCCCCTTAAGAGCCACTTTGCCCTATTGGTTCCTAAGATACTCCAACCACCCAAACCTCAAGCCGCACCCCAATCCACGCTCAACCAGTTCCAATCCAGTCTAAGCCAAGTCAACCCGCACTTGACCTTGACCATTAACCCAATCCAATCCAACTCAACCATTAACCCCACCTAACCTGACCCTAGCACAACTCAACCGAGTCACATCAACCCAAGCCATACCTTTGTCCACTCACTGAGGCACACCATTTATCCATAAATCTGGTTACATTAAATCTAACCCAGCCAGGCCACCTGCAGCTTAAGTCAAATCGCCCCAATACAATCCATCCAAGTGGGATCCCAACCCAGCTCAACTGAGTCAACTCTAGCCAACCTCCCAAGTCGAGTTGACCCAACTCTCTAGTCGAGTATGCTCAACCTCTTTAACCGATTGGACTCTCCCCTTAGTTGACTCAATCCAATTCCTTAATCAACCCATCCCAATGCAACCGAGTCGCATTCGACCAAGTTGCGGCCTTCCATGTCACAACCGAGTCATTCCCCTATTCTACTAATGCCCTTTTACACCTAATAGAACTTCCTCCCTTTTGCCTAACCAAGTCATATCCCAACTCAATCTGAGTCGCATGTCTGAATCCATTTGACCGAATCTCATAAGCCCGCCCATTTTGAATTCCCAAAATTCAAACCCTTGATGATTCCTATATGCTCAATTCT